>NW_004525961.1:0-8925 GCF_000260255.1 Octodon degus
GAAAAAAAAAACAAAGAACACAGCCTCCAGCAAGATAATTCCCTTGTGGACATGGAACTTCTATTACTTCAGCCTGGAATATGAAAATAAAACACTAACAGTAAAAGACAGAGTATCTTAAAACAATAAAGTAAGAGTCCTTTATATTCATTACATCCATGAAAGTCCTTTAGATTCATTACCACTGACGTAGCCAACAAAAGAAAACTCACTTCTACTATGGTTGGCTGGAAAAGGCTTCGGGAAATATTTGAACTGAATCTTGGTAAGATGGGGAAGGAAGAGTCCCAGCAAGGCCACAGAATGTGGAAAGTAGGTAAGGTCTGGAAAAGCTAAGCCTCTTTAGAAGCTGCTTAGGAGCACTGAAAACAAACTCAGGATTCTAAAGCAAACCTGTGACACATAATTATAGCTTCAACTATTTTACAATGAAGGCAGATGGACTATCAGAGCACTTACAATCAGAATGCATTGTCTGGTCTTGGAATGTTAAGGACAGTGTTCCCTGTCACCTAGTGGAGACCAGCAGTGAGTGGAGGCTGAGGCTTTCAGGATGGCACTTCAGGGTGGAGAGGAGCCCTCTGAAGTCCTTGGTACAAGCACAAGCAGGAGAATCTGTGCTATAAAAAAACATATAACAGAGCACTTTAACTGACCTTAAAGAAGTGACCCCATTCTATCATGTCACTACTGTCAACAGGAAAAGGAGCTCTGAAGATCACATGCGAAACAGTCTCCAAAAAAACTGCAGAATAACTGTTCCCACTATGATTTTACCCCAGGAGAATTTTTGGTGCTACATTGGTTAAAATCTTCCACAGAATTTGCAAAGAAAGTAAATGACAAGTGCATCCATCATGCTCTTCTTTTGACCCTGAAGTAGTAGAGGATCTTCAAAGCAATAACTAGGATGTGTTTTTTGTAATTATGACTCTCACTCTGGTTTTCATTTCTGTGTGTATCCTCATCCCCCTATTATGATGGCCAATTGAGAGTTGGCTATACTACACTGCATCTGAATCAGTAATATTTAACACTAATAGCCTAATTCTATTGCTACTTCCTGACCTCACACCATCTGACTGCACTCAGTAACTTTGAAGGACATGAATGCTCTAATATCATAATTGGTCACAACTTATTGGTTACACATGAGAGGCCCTACTCTGTTTACTTTTAATTTGAGTTTCAGAAATGGTTCTATTCATCATCATCAGTGGGAAATTCACAAGGGCAAACTGAAGGCAACATGGCAAACACCCTGATGAAACTGATAATTTTAAACCACCATCTAGAGGAGTTTTCTATTCCTACTTATGCCTGCAAAAGCAAGAGCTCTTCTATATTTTTTACATTTGTCTATATTTTTTACATTTAATTTGATTGTGTGACCCTCAACATTTATTTATTTCCCAAGTGGAATGTGTCAATAATCTAAATTACCTGTGAAAATGACAAGTAACAACCAGATATGCTGTATTTTACCCGGAAGATAGGAATATGGTAAGAAGGAAAGGAGGATGTAAATGAGAAGGGGTGGGAAATGATGGAGGCTGAAGAAACAGTGATAGAAGAAAGGGGAGAATGATGGAAGTGAGGGAGAGCTAAGAAGCAAAGTACAAAGAAACACAGATCTGACACATATATAGTAGATACTCCAAAATTTTCATTATTTCTCCATGTTCTTGCTTATTTAACTGGTAAGATTTTTGTTAAACCTTTCTATGTGTGAACCCCTGATGTTATGGGATTTTTTTTGTGTGTGTGTTTTGCTCCTTGAATGCCTTCAGGGCACTTTTGCATGGCTGGAGTGTTGTGGGGATCGAACTACAGCAAACTGAGGCTGCCAGCATTGTGGAAGCAGCCACTTAAAGAACGGAGCTAGGGCTGGGCCCCCTTAAGGAATTTTTTTGTGTGTGTGTTTCCCTGATGTTATGAAGGTGTACAAAAGAAAATGAGAGCTATTACTTTACTTTCAGATAAATAAAATGTGTTGGAATTTTTCTGAGTGATAGATTTTAAACGACGCCAAAGATTGCCAGGTGCTAATCTATGGGACCTGTGAATGTTACCTTATTTGGAAAGAAGGTATTTATTTGTATATGTGATTAAACTTAGGATTCTGAAATGCTACTATACTCAAATTTCCAAGTAGACCCTAAATGCAATCACATGAATTCTTAAAAGGGGAAGACAGACATTAAAATGCCAACAGCAAAAGCTGACAGCAAAATACAGCCTCTCCTAGACCTGGAATCAAGACACCTGGAAGACAATCTAAAGAACAGAAAAAGAAGTAGAGTGCTGAGAAGCTGGAAAGTGATAACAAGAAAACTACAAGTCATCAAGAAACTGGAGAAACTCAAAACAATGTGTAGCAGAAAAGAAGCAATCTGGAAGGCTCATGCTGGCCTCCAAGAAAGACATCAAATCTCCAAGAATACAAGGGAAGCCAGGAGAGGCACAGAAGCCCTTGGGGGGAAACAATAGACTGGCAGCACTCACCCCCAAGAAAAGCCCAGCCATTGCAAGCTGCAAATACAGTGCAAGGTTTTATTCTGAAAGTGACTCCTTCCACATGGTAGGTTAGGGATAGAGAAAAAATTCACCGAAGCATTCACTATCCTTGAAAGCAATGTAATCAGAAGCCATTTGGGGAAAGGACTGGACTACACCATGAATCTGAAGTCACAGAAAACTTCACTTCAGGGTTGTTGAAATCACCATACCGTAATGACAGTCTGTTGGCTTTTCCCATCTGCCAATGCAATCAGGGTTAGGCCTTGGCTTGGACAGTTGCCATGTCCTGGGGTGAACAGGCAGAGGGGACACGGAAGCAAGACAGGCAACTCAGGAGCCCACGGGCTGCAAAGGCAATCAGAGTTATTAGTCACCTGGAGCCCACAGACCACAAACATTAAGGCCACTGGAGTGTATTCAACACTAAAGCAGACTTCGCACCACATTGACTAACCCCACCCAGAAAGAAAGACAGGGCAGTGGTCAGCATTCAAATGGCAAGAAGTGGTTGTAGAGATAAAATGGGCAAGGGCCAGCCAAATAGCTCAGTGGATTAAAGTGCCTGCAAGCAGGCACAGGGGCTAGGGGTTCAATCCTCAGGCCTGCCATGCTGGCCCCGCACCCGGAGCACACTGAGAGGGCAATTGAGATAGGGCATGGTGGCCCGCACCTGTAATCCCAGCTCTTGGGAGGTTGTAAACAGGTGGATCACTATGAGTCCGATCCAGTAGTGAGACCCTGAACACCCGGTAGACCCTTCCCTAAAATACAAAAAGAAAAGAAAAGAAAGGAAGAAAGAAAGAAAATGGGCACTTGTTGTGACTCACTATCCACAATTCACAACTGCTGGACCCAACACCACAGGCCCTGGAAAAAAATCATTTGCCCAAACACAGTGAGTAATATTTTGGGATTTCTTGTTTTGTTTTTGGTACCAGGGATTTGAACTCGGGGCCTTGTGCTTGCTAGGTAGGCACGTACGCTGCAGAGCTATTTCCCCAGCACACGGGGAAAAATATTTTGAACTCATTTATCTTTTTTTTTGTTTGCTTTGGGGGAGATTGTTTAGCTAGGTTTTTGTTGTTCTTGTTCTCATTGTTGTTGTTTCTTTGTTACTTTCTTTTGCTCTGTTTTTTTTTCTAGTTTTCTTGTTTGTCCTTTTCTGTCACTATTACCTAACTCTGCTAACTTTCTTTTATTCTTTAAAAAGATTTATATCTCATTTCTCTCTTCTAATTTTACTTCTATTTCCCCTTCTTCTATTTCTCCTAATTTTATTATCATTATAAAGCTTTCTCAAATTTTTGCTATTTTTTGCCTCTATGCTGTTTTGCTGAATTCCTTTCTATTGTTAAGAATGGTATAGTAGTTAATATTAGTAAGTATCTACCATATGTCAATATACGGTTTATTTTTGTGTATGCATTATTGTTGAAAATCTCATTTCTGTTAAAGATGATACAGTTATAGCTATTATTGGGTCTTATTGTCAAAACTAGTTTGTCTTTGAGTCTATTATTATTGCTGATATCTTTTTATTGTTAATGGTGACACAGTTGTTGTTTTTAACTGGTTTCCTACTGTTACTCATTATTGGATTTGTCTTCATATTGAAAACATTACTGTAGTTCATTTTCTCCTCTCTGAGTGGTGCTGAGGATCAAGTTCCCAGATGAAGGTTAGACTTTAAGAACACTATATTGCTTAATGGGCTAACTTTCCTACTAGTTCGTTTTGAAACTGTCTCATTGCTCTCTGTTTCTCAATAAAATTATTTTTTAAAAAAGAAAATGTAAGGTAAAAAAAAAGAAAAGAAAAGAAAAATGTAGACACCAAAACATAATCAAACCTAAGGACACATCACTGTCAGATAGACTCTCACTGAAGTGATCTCCACAATAGTGACTGAGTTTTTTACCCTGATTTAAATGCATATTGAAAAGAAGAAGAGAAGGAAAAGGAAAAGAAAAAAGAAATAAAAAGCAACAAGATCAGCAAGATACTCCCACAACCTTCTAACTCCCCAAAAGCTGAACTCACAGACCTTAAAGTAGAAGTTGTAGTCAAAGAACACAAACAAAAAATGGTCAAAATATTTGAAGAGATAAACACAAAACATATAAGCACATATAAATCAAAAAGTATTTAATGAGTTCAATGAGGTTTTAATAAGTGGAAAATGGATTTTACTAAAAAAACATACAAACTTAAAAGGGAAACTAATGATAAATTAACATAAGCAAAATAATACAAACATGAAGGACTACTTCAATAAATAATTAGAAAGTATGAAAAGAAAGCAAGCAGAGATAGATATATAAAACTCAAAAGAAAACATAGGTATCAGACTTAACTAATGAGAGGACAGACTGTCAAAAATAGAAGACAAGCTATATATAGTTGATCATAAACTCAACAATAGCCTAAAAATGAAGACAACATGAAAGTTAGATGTCAAAGCTTCTAGATGATTCAAAAACTCAACCCTGAAATAAGCAGAATAAAGGAAATTTGGAAAATGATGCAAAAGGCATAAAATCTTTGTTCATTCAAATAATAGAAAAATTTGCAAATCTAAAGACAGAATTAATATTCAAGTATAAGAGGTTTTGTTATCCCAAGTAGGCACAAACGAAACAACTTCACCATACCAATTACTGCCATACTGTCTCTCAAGTAAATGTTTGTTTAAAAAAAAGGGGGGGACAATAAATGAAAACAAGAGACAGGAAAAAAAATGTCATAGGACAGTCCTGCTATGATGCTATGTATGGTTAGACTTCTTAATTTCTGTGTAAAATTATATAATTGTTTATTCACTTTTTAATTTTTTTTTACTTTTTTAATTTTTGTCTTCATATCCTGTAGGGACTTAAAGTTTAATATATCAGTACTTGATGGAAAATACCTGTTCCATGTTATGCCTAAGATGCTTGATATTCAGACAGATAGTAAGGTTAGACCCAACTGCATGTGTTGTAAGGTAATAATAAGCTTCTCTTCTGGAGGGTTAACAACTTAAGTTTGCAAACCAAAAATTAGAGAAAAAGAAGGGCTGCAAGGAAAGCCAACATTTTGGCCCTAGCCTTTCAAGGTCAGCGAGGACTCAGGACATAGGAGAACCTATAGTATAACATCATGTAACTCAGTTGTGTCCCAAATTTTTTGATCCAGGAGATTATGGAGCCACAGAGAAAAGTGATTGATGGTGTAGAGTGTGCCTAAGGAAAGTCACATGAAGAGAAAACATTCTCTCAGGCTTTCACAGAGAGAAAATTGGTCAAGCAATGGCCATGATTCATCCACATGGCTGACACTCACAAAGGATCTGCAAACTGTGGTACAGGGTTTCAAGTTAAATCCTGAGGGGATTTGACTGACCTTACCAGATACAAAAGTTACATTTCTTGTTATATAGGTCTTGCTTTATCTTGGTCTTAACCATCCAGTAGAAAAGTATGAAAACGAAGTATAAAAAGTAAAGCCATATTAATATGCTCAGTTGTAAAAGGCTCAAGTCAACAACTTTGGACATTGACAGTCTTACAAAAAAACCACTACTATTATGGACTACTGGACACTATTGGGAGCTTCTGCTGAATTCATGCACCTACAGTATTAAATGCCAATGAAATGCCCTTCTCTGACAAAACTAACAAAAACAGGGGGGATACAAATGAACAAAGCTTTTGTACCTGTATACTCAAAATAGTTAGGATAACTATACAGCTCCATTCTCTTAATTCAATGAATAGAGAGATTTGTCCTAATAGTGCTTGAGACAGGATATCAGGTCTGCATCTTGTACAATGGATGACCACTAAGACAACACTAGGCAATGTATTAATTATTGAAAATGTGCTAGTAATCGGTTGTGAAACTATCTCATTGATATTTGATAAAAATAAAATAAAATTTTATAAAATTATTTTTTAAAAAAATTAAAAAATAAAAGAACAACTTCACCACAGTACATGATAATCAAAATTCCAAGACCTCAACAAATAGAGATAATACTAAAAGCTTTTAAAGAAAACCAGCTAATTATATATAAAGACAAGCTCATCCGATTAGCTGTGGATTTCTCAGCACAACTCTTAAAGGCCAACAGAGCTTGGAAGAAAGATTTTCAAGTCTAAAATAAAACAATTGTTGACAAAGAATTTTATATTTTGATGCACTTGCTTTAACTTGGAGAACTCCGATATGCTGTACTGTGATGTGTAACAGAACATAAAACTCCAATACTTTCTATGCAGTACAACCAGCAAGAATCACAGTACTGGCTGGACATGATGATGCACAACTGTAATCTCAGCACTTGAGATGCTCAGGTAGGAAAATCCCAGTGAGTTTAGGGCTACACCGTGAGTTCAAGGGCAGTCTGAACTATATAGTGAGAATCTGTAGACAAAAAAAAAAAATTAAACAACAAAAAAGAATTTTAGTGTTGCATGTACAAGATGTGCTGTGCAAGAAGACATTGAGGCTGCATAAACAAGATGTATGGAATTGTGCAAAGAAAAAAGAGAGAGGTTTTAAGTCTGAGGGACAAGTAGTAAGTCTCAAAGTTATTGAACAAGTAGGTCACTAAATGAGGAATATCTGTACTAAGAATTGACTCTAATTACTGGCCTCTAGCAGGACAAGATGAAGAGAAAGAAATCATCATTTAAGAGCTTCTGATGCAAGTCCTAACACAGACTTTTTCTAATTTAATTTTATTTCATTTTGAAAAGTGAAAACAAAAGCAAAAAACAAATATCAGAAACAAAGACAGAAATGGGGTAACACACAACAATCCATATGTTATGGATTTTCAAAACAAGAGTAGCTAATTAGCAATGGTTATTCTGTTATCTAATTTTATCATCAAATCTGTTGCTTAGAATAACACATATATTTATGCAAGATTGGACAAATGATTGACTATTACTGCTTGCTTTCAAGAAACTTTTCTTGTCTTTTTTTTACTTGTTTTAAAAATTTATTTTACAGAGAGTATAACAATAGATAAGACATTAGAAATGGTACACATTTTGAAGGCTAAGAGAAGAGTTATTCAAGCAGGTTTTTTGTGTTACACATTGTTTTCCTCTGTAATTGCTCAGATCACAGATATCAGCATACAGAGTTAGTCAAGGTGTAAATTCTACACATTAACTGCTATTTTCAAAAAAAAAAAAACTGATAGAAGTAATTATCTCAGCCATCCTGTATGTACATTTGCATGTTTTTCCCCTTTCTTTTTTTCCAGTCTTTTCCCCTTTCTCTCATCTTCTTTGTTTAATCCTTAAATTCAGTTTCTTTCCATTTTACTATATCTATTATACCTACCATGGTTTTTTCTTCTTTCAGGTTTTTAAGCTAGGGAGACAATACAATATTTACAGTGTGGATCTGATTTATTTCACTTATGAATATAGCCTCAAGTTGCATCCACTTACCTATATAGGCTTCTAGTTTGTCTTTTTTATAGCTGAGTAATACTCAGTTGCATAAAAATATAACTTTTTCATCCATTCCTCAGGTGATGGGTATTTTTGTTGTTTCCAACATTTGGCTACAACAAATTGTGCTGCTATAAACATGGGTACACATATATCCCTAGGGCATGATATTTTCAGTTCTTTAGGGAACTGAAGGGAAATAGCTGGATTAAAAGAGATTTCCAGTCTTAGTTTTTTGAGGAGTCTCCACTGATTTCCATAGTGATTGTACCAGTCTATATTCCTACCAACAGTGGAGAAGAGTTCCTATTTCCCAAAAGCCTCTCCAGCATTTATTAGTTAATTTCTTTAAGATAGCCATTCTTTCTGGGGAGAGATGGTATCTCAGTGTTGTTTTGATTTGCATTTCTCGAATGGTGAGTGTTATGGAACATTTTTTCATGTATTTGTCAGTTGTATTTCTTCCACCGAGAAGCGTGTATTTATCTCAGATGCCCATTTATGAATTGGGCCTTTAAATTATTTTAGTTATTTATATATTCTAGGTAGACTTTTGTCTGAGTAATTATTGGTCAAGATTTTTTCCCAATTTGTGTGTTGACTTTTCACTTTGTTGGTGATTACTTTGATAAGGTCAGTGAAATCCCCTCAGGATTTATCCTGAGATGCTGTACCTCAGATTGTAGAAACTTTGCCAGTATCAGCCATATGGATGAGTCACAGCCATTGCTTGGAAAATGTGCTCTCTATGAAAGCCTGAGAGAATGTTTTCTCTCCATGTGACTCTCCTTAGGCAAACTCTACATCATCCATCACTTTCCTCTTTGGCCCCATAATCTCCTTGATCAGAAAATTTGGGACACTACTGAGTTACATGACGTTACAGTACAAGTTCTCATATATACTGAGTCTTAATTGACCTTGGAAGGCTAGGGCCTAAATGTTGGCTTTCCTT
>NW_004525962.1:0-928 GCF_000260255.1 Octodon degus
GAAAACTAAAAACCACATGATCATCTCCATTGATGCAGAAAAGGCTTTTGACAAAGGCCAACTCTCATTCATGTTCGAAGTCGAAAAGAAAATTGAAATAGTTGGCCTCTACTTCAATCTGGTAAAAGCCATTTATGAAAACCCAACAACTAACATAATTCTAAATGGGGAAAAACGGAAATCTTTTACTCTTAGATCTGGTACAAGACAAGGATGTCCTCTATCACCACTCCTATGCAATATAGTTCTGGAATCATTAGCTACAGCCATTAAACAAGAGAAAAAAGTAAATTAAATAAGAATAGGCAAAAAAGAAGTTAAATTATCTTTATTTGCAGATTACATGATATTTCACTTGGGAGACCAAAAAAACTCCACCAAGAAGCTACTAGAATTAATACTGAAATTGAGTAGCATAGCAGGTTATAAAGTCAATACCCATAAGTCAATAGCATTCCTCTACACAGACAAAAAACACACTGAGAGGGAAATTATAGAAACAATATCTTTTATAATAGCACCAAGGAAAATGAAATACCTTGGTATTAATCTAACTAAAAAACTCAAATATCTTTTCAAGGAAAATTACAGTACTCTGGAAAAAGAGATCGTAGAGGATTTCAGAAAATGGAAAGATCTTCCATGCTCCTGGGTAGGAAGAACCAACATTGTGAAGATTGCCATACTCCCAAAATTGCTGTACAGATTTAATGCAATCCCTATCAGACTATCACCAACATACCTCACAGAGCTAGAGAAATCATCCCTAAAATTTATGTGGAACCATAAAAGACCTAGAATAGCAAAGGCAATTCTGGGCAATAAAGACAAGGCAGGAGGCACTACAATTCCTGACTTGAAATTATACTACAAGGCTACTGTGGTAAAGTCAGCATGGTACTGGCAACAAAATAGACCTGAGGATCAA
>NW_004525962.1:1889-3297 GCF_000260255.1 Octodon degus
TGCAATGTGTTGATTATTGAAACTGTACTACCAATTTGATTTGAAACTGTCTCATTGCTATTTGTTTATCAATAAAATTATGGAAAAAAGTGATTTAGGTCATGGAGGTCATTAATTTATGGTCTATTTATAACACCCAGCTAAACTGAATCAGTGTGGTACTGGGCATGAAAAGCCAACCTCAGAATTGCTGCCAATAGCATAAAAGAAGAGCTGGAGGGGAAGATGGTGCCCTATTACTTCTCTGGAAAACCTTGTCACAGCAGTTTTTCTCATATGAAAGCAGCTGTTTTCATGGTTGGAGGAACTCAAATCTTCACTGTCACTGAGAACATCTTTGGTTCTTTTTTAGGGAGCTCTGGTCCTTACCTTGAGTGTCATTTCAGGTTTCCAGGCTGACCCCTCAGCCTGGCACCAATCCTTGGTCCCTCTGGCACAGACTTTCTAACTTCCACCACTAACCTTTGGGCCTCCCAGTGCAGATTCTTGATATAGACTTGCATGAGACATCGTCGTGGGCTCTAAGCTACCAGCCAAACATGTGCAGTACATTGCTGAGGGACTCAGTCCCTCCAGTGTGTTCTTCAGGTCTCTAGTTCATGGACATTCCTCATGCTCTGTGTATTTTATTTTTTGGGTGGATATTATAAAATAATAATGTAAATTTTGTTTCTTGCATTGAATCTATTCCCTTTCAAATCCTGATTGCAAGAATATGTTGGGAAATGCACAAGATATACAAAAGGAAAAAAAAATATGATACCTTGGTTTTAGTTTCTTTATTTTTTTCTTTTTTTTCTTTCCATAATTTTAATGAGAAACAAATAACAATGAGAAAGTTTCAAACCAAATCGGTAGGACAGTTTCAATGATTAACACATTGCATACATTCTTCCTAGTGGTTAACTGCTGTACAAGATGCGAACTTGAGATCCTATCTACAAACACCATCAGAACAAATCATTCTATTCATTAAAAGAATGTAACTATATATCTATCCTAACCATTTTGAATACACAGATACAAAATGGACATTCATCTTTATCCCCCATTTTTGTTAAGCTCCGTTATTTGAATATTATAGGTGTGTTAACTCAGCAAAATATTATAAACGAGTCTGGTAGCCCATAATAGTATTGGGTCTTTCGCTTGACTGGCAATGTCAGAAATTGTTGACCTGAGTCCCCTACAGCTCAACCTAACAGCATGGCTTTACGTCTTATACTTCGCTTTTATACTTTTCTGCTGGATGGATAAGACCAAGGTAAAGCAGGACCTATGCAACAAGAGTTTCAGCTTTTGGGTCTAATAAGGTCAGTGAAATCCCCTCAGGATTTATCCTGAGATCCTGTACCTCAGATTGTAGATCCTTTGTCGGTGTCAGCCATGTGGATGAGTCACGGCTATT
>NW_004525962.1:3997-6717 GCF_000260255.1 Octodon degus
AATTAATATTTAAAAAATGTATCTAAGGATTTGGGGCAGGAAGATAGCTCAACTGCATAAGTACCTGCCTGGCACGCACAAAGTCCAGAGTTCATTCTCCAGTACCACAAAAAGAAAAGGAAAAAAAAAAAGAATTTAAATGTTATGTGGTGCATATGGCCTTCCTGGTTATGAGATATGAGACTAGCACTTCCAGAAAAAATATACCAAGAGTAGGCAAAATGCATGGCATAGGGCTGGCCAACTAGCTCAGCAGACTAAAGGGCCTGCTTAAACAGACACAGGGACAGGGCTTCCATCCTTCGCATTCCATGCAGGCCCCTCCCCCTGGGTACACTGAGACAGTGACTGAGAGTGGGCATGGTGGTGTGTGCCTATAATCCCAGAGATTGGGAGAGTGAGAACAGGAGGATCACTATGAGTCTGATCTATGTAGTTAGACCCTATGGACCCCGTACTAAATACATAAAAAAATACATGGCACAAATAGTAATTAAAATTTGGAACCATACACTATCTTTCTACTTATATCCTTACATTCTTGATACAAGCGTGCTAATGTGGCTTAGAATTTACTGTATGTAAAAGCTATCTTGGATCATGCATCCTTGGAATGGCTGCCAGCGCAGCGCATATCCATTGTTTCTCCCAATAACCTGGCAAGGATCAGCATGAACAATTAATCAGAGAGTTACCCATCATATATCATGTTCCCTACTGCAGATGTGATTCTTTCTCTACAAGAAATTTGGGACTAGCAAATAACAGAGGCTCATTTTCTTGAGCTTTGTATTACTTGGCTCTTTAGAGGAGCAACGACAGCAGCGCATGTTCTGATTTCCCAGGAAATTAGAAATCTCACAGAGAGGCTAATGGGCCTAAAGTGGGGAGCCAACAAATGACAATTACAAATTGAGATCAGTTTGTCACTATTTAAGATAATCCTTCGTTACTGGCTAGGCCATGCCGTAGAGCCAGCAGTCCTCCAGATGGTGGTAGTTCTCAGGGACTTGACATTATTTAAAAGGTCACCGCAGGCAAATTATAACAGCACCTCATTCTTATCAGGGACCAAACATCTGTGATTTTACTCGAGTTTTCAATCATCAGTGGAATAGTTTGCCTTGGCAGCTCCTTGCCAACTTTCATTCTGGATGACCTATGTAAACTATTTATTTTTCACATTAAAAACTGCCATATGTGTGGAATGGTTCCATTGTGTTTCAAAATTTTGTCACTTAAATCTGAATCAAGAGCAATTTGGTTTGAAATTTAGAATTATGACCTCGATTCACTTATGTGACAGTTAGGGCACATCCTGTATCTCAGTTCTGGGTTCTTGACGTGCCAGCAAAACTTTATTTATTCTAGTGCCCCAAGTACATTATGTAGGATGGTAAAGAAGCAGGCAAGCGTACATGTACTAACACCTAAACTTCTAGTTTTCATTGCATTGCATGTGCTCGTTCTTTTTCAGTATGAGAAAACATACTACATTATGATGAGCTGTAAATTTGTGCAAGTCCTTGTACCCCTACCCAGAGGTAAGCCACAGATATGTAGATCTTTGGGTTTTTTCTCTTGTTTACACAGTTTTTCAGGTCTTTTGGGAAGAGGTCAACTAAGGAATTGTATGTTTAAATCTCCTTCAAGTTCTTATGATTTTGCTAAACTAGTATGAACTGGTGCTCACATCCAATATAATCATCATTGCTAATTTTATATCATCTTGTTTTGAAATTCTGTATCCTTTTTTTGTTGTTGTTTCTTTAAGATAAATAAAACAAGGTCGGCGAGATAGCTCAGTGGACATAACTGCTTGCTTTGGCAAGCTCAGGGACCAAGGTTTGATTCCTGGTTCCACCTGCTGTACTGGCTCTGCTCCTGGGGCGAGCTGAGCCAGGGACCGAGTCTGGGAATGGTGGCGCATGCCTGTAATCCTGTGCTTGGGAGGCTATAAATAGGAGGATCACCACAAGTCTGAGTGGCATAGTGAGACCCTGTACAAAACACAAAATGAAAATAAATGAACAAAAAAATCAGGTTGTAAAAAAGAAGGCATTAATTATAAATGTAAGTGTATTTTGCTCATCGGAGCTTTCGAATTCAGTGATTTTTATTTATTTATTTATTTATTTTAAATGTATTTAGGACAGGGTCTGTAGGGTCTACATAGTCTCATTACTTATATCGGACTTGTAGTCATCCGCCTGTGTTCACTTCTGAAGAGCTGGGATTACAGGCATGCACCACTATGCCCATGCTTAATGGTGTCTCAGCACATCCCAGAGATGGGCCCAGTACCACACACAGAGGATCTATCCCTGACTGCTGTGTTTGCTTAAAATTTTTTTTAAAATTTTTTAAAATTAAAATTTTTTTTCCACAAAGGTGAATGACTTTCCTTTAATAATGACAGATATTTTTATTGTTAGAAAGATGGTTGCCTTATACCTTTAATATGTGCACTTTAATCTGCTGAAGTATTTATATGGCCCAGTGATTTTTATTCTTTTTTCTTCTTTCTTCATGTCTACTTCAAAATTATAAAATCCTGTCTTCAGCTAGTAGGGTCCTATCTTGAGTTCTAATATCTAAAGTTTGAATGTTTGGGTTAGTTTGTGCTAATTAATTTTCCAGCAGTTTCTGAGGAGATCCTGAGACTTACTTGGGCCCTCATGCTCCTGTTAACAAATAGCTTTGATATGAAAAGCTCACTC
>NW_004525962.1:7312-8851 GCF_000260255.1 Octodon degus
AATGACTTTCCTTTAATAATGACAGATATTTTTATTGTTAGAAAGATGGTTGCCTTATACCTTTAATATGTACAAATGCTTGCTATAGGAAGCTGTGTTTATAAGAATGTGTCGTGTACAACACATGTGACCTAACTTCAAGTGCTAAGCTATTTTCAGCATATGAAGTTACTATTCCTCAATATTATTGATTTAATTAATCTGTAACCCACAACACCACTGAGCCAATTTATAACATGAGACTACTGTATTAACTCTACCACTTTCATAATTCAGAATGGTGATTTCTTTTTCAGGGTGAAGTTAATACGCTAATCTCAACTGTAGTTCTTTCCCCAACACTACGTATAACACACACTCCCAGTTACAGATTGGGGCTGCCTAAGGCATACTTTCCCCATATGTTCAGGGTTGATTTCCTCATCAATGAATAGTTAGCCCAGTGAAGCAAATAGAATTGTCTTTCTTCAGTACTTGGAATTGAGGCTCTGAAACATTGGTTCTATGAGCATCTAAGCAAAAATGGTACATCTTGGCTCAGGAGCAGCAGAAAAAGCCGGAGTCTCAGCAGCAGTGCATACAGGGAAAGCAGAGGTGAGATCTTTGGTAATAAGAGGAAAGAGAAAGCTGACTATATTTTTTGTTTTTTTCTAGTTGCTCTTAGAGCCTAGCTACATACTTTTTAACATACTTTTAAGTGTGTTTAATGGAGTATCTTTTGATTAGTCTAATGAAGTCTCTGATTTCATTCAATTTACTCTGGGTAGGAATTCTATTTCATGAAAATGATGACTCTCTGAATAAAAGAATCACATGGGGATCTTTCTGAGCTCACACCTGGCTACATTGGAGACCTCAGTGCAAAACGCTTATGAAGATGTCATTGAGGTCACAGGTTCACATAGTTATATTTCTAGAACTGACACTATCAATTCCCTAAATTCCTTTACTGCCCTGGTGTTCAGTCTTAAGCTTGGCATATGTTCCTTTCTGTCCTCAGGTAAGCTACATTTTGTTAGTGGGTTAAATAAGGTATATCCAGATTAGTATCTGTACTTCTTTGAGGATTGCTACTGGGGCTATGCTAATAGGAACTACCCAGTGCTTGTCATTGTCAGAGATTGTAGTTTTAGAAATTACTTCAGGGCCAGGGAGACGGCTCAGTAGAATAAGCACTTCACTGGCAAATGCAAGGGCCTGAGTTTAATCCCCGGTTCTGCAAAAAAATAAAAAAGAAAAAAGAAAAAAAAAAGAAAAGAAAAGAAAAAGAAAAAGAAAGAAAGAAAAAAGAAATTACTTGAATATACTATGGAAAATATGAGTATCTGGAAAAGATCTCAGCACTCAAAACTTTAATACTGATGAAATCTGAAGCATGACCTCAC
Organism: Octodon degus; assembly: GCF_000260255.1. Classification (NCBI taxonomy): domain Eukaryota; kingdom Metazoa; phylum Chordata; class Mammalia; order Rodentia; family Octodontidae; genus Octodon; species Octodon degus. Next base: position 8,698 of record NW_004525962.1, read on the forward strand.
CCAACAGCCATTAATTCCTCTTTGAGAATACTAGCTTCCCAAAGAGACAGATAGATTCATGAGACCTTTGGCGAAATGCAATGACCTTCCACTTCTCCATTAAAAACTCCAAGTTTAAGGGTATAAATGACCACAGAGTTCTCAGACTGAGAAA
>NW_004525963.1:0-3389 GCF_000260255.1 Octodon degus
TCCAGGATGACCTGTGTTACCTAGTGAGACACACAGAAGCAAAAACAAGCAAAGGTGTATGACAAAGATACAAGTCCCATAAAGTAAAAGATGAGTCAAAACTTTGAGCAGCATCTAAAATCCTCCCACCCTCAGTACTGGGGCTCGAACCCAGACCCTTGGAAAGGGGAGATAAATACTCTAGCACATCCCTAGCCCTTCATGACCTTTTGTTCTGAGCAGCATCACACTGAGCTGCCCAGGCTGACCTTGCAATTACCTCAGCCCCCCAAGTAGTTAGAATTATAAATGTAAGTCACCTCGTCTGGCAGAAATTGCCCGTTTTTAAATGTTAAGTAATGGCATGTAGTGAAGGATGATGCAAGACACATTGGAATTCAGAATTTCACATAGTATGTGGACATGGGAGTCATGGGCTCAGTCTTTAGAGTCAAAGCTCAACTCCAAATGTGTGTTCTCTAAACTTGCATGAGTGGCTTCCTCCCTCAAGACGTTGCCTACCATCTTTGATTCCTCTTTGCCTCACGTCTCAGTTACTCTTTTTTCATTGCTGAGACAAAATACCCAACACCCAAAGTGAAGGAAGGAAAGGTTTATTTAGCTCGCAGTTAGTGGAGGTTTCAGTCCATACTCAGCTGGCTCCAGGCAGAGTGGCACGTGGCACAGAGCAGCAGGTCATGGTGGCAGAAAACAGCAAAAGGCAGGAGCAGAGACAACCACGGCAGCAGCAGGGGCAAAGAGCAAACCTCTCTCCCTTCCTTGTACTGCCTACAGGCTATCTGTCCCAGAGTGGGTGTAGTACTCATACCTAAATCCAAGCATTGGATCATGGATTAATAACACACTCGAGAACCATGCCCCAATAACTGCATAAGGCTTGGGGGGAACACCTAGACACAAACCCTAACACCTCACATTTGATGAGCAAGCTACATCCAGCTTGTCTTCTTCCTTTGTCTACACAATAAATCTTCAAGGTAGTACCCAGCAATCCCTTTACTTTAGAGGGAGAAGCTCGGCTCGAGTGCCCCAATTGCACTCCAGTGTGAATCCGACAGGTTGGCAAGGCTACAGGGACAGATGGTGGCTCTTGTAAACAGGTTGCAGGTGAAAAACAAAGCAGCATTTGTACTCTAAACTACCAGATGTGTAAAAGATATGGCTCAGAAGTCTGTTTTCACATGAAGTTTTATCACTGATTATTTCAACCCAATAACTGGAATCTTAATAACTCTTGAATAAAACTCAGCTGTGGCAAGTAGTTATTAAAATGAACCCAATTTTTTTCACCTGCTTGTTTGTAAACAGCTTCTAGTTGATGATAACAATCAAAATCTAGAAAAAGAATTGTCACTAGGAAATCCAGTCGGAATTGTGATTGGCTGCTTCAAATCTGAAATCTAACACCAAAAGTTTCCATTACCTAAGTGAGTTCATATGTCTTATTTACAATGTGACAAAGAGATTTTTATTTATAAGTTTTATAAAAAGCAAATTTTTTTCTCTTGCACTGTATCTTTTATTTTCCTCATACAGTTAACTCCAATATTCCCAAATCCTCTCTAATGTCCCCATCTGCATACAAATACTGTCTTCTTATGTGTGCTATTCCATGAAAAATTATTGAGAAGGGTTAGCCAGAAAGCTCAGCGGACTAAGGTGCCTGCTTAGGCAGAGCACAGGGGCTGGGTTTCCACCCCCAGCATGCCATGCTGGCCCTGATCCCAGGACATGCTGAGACAGTGATTGAAACTGAGTATGGTGGCGGCACCAGCCTGTAACCTCAGTGCTTGAAATACAGGAAGCTGAAAACAGGAAGATCTCTATGAGTCCAATCTATGTAGTGACACCCTGTAGGCCCTCTAGACCCTGTACAAAATACATAAAAAAATTAATGGGAAATACTGGAATAATTGTCAAGAGAATAAGAGAGAGAGAGAGAGAACAAGCCAATTCAAATTCATATCACACTGTTGTTTGGGGTTAAGTCAAGAATGTTCTCCCAAAGCCTCCGAAGCTTGGAGGCGGGCCTTTGGGAAGGTAATTGGATTGTGAGGGTGCCTTATTCCTGGTGGATTCATCCACTGATGAATTCAGACCTGAGTGCTCCTCAGAGGTGGGCCTGAGTGGAGGCCAGTCACTGGGGCAGGACCAGGAAGCAAGCATCTCCTCCCCTGCTCCTCCCTTCTCTCTCTGCTTCCCAGATGCGGTGATATGAGCAGTTCTCCTCCGCCCAGGCCCTAGTGCCATGCCCCTTCTGCATGTGAGCCTGCAGAACATGTGTAATAGAGGATGCCCCCACCAGCCAGGATACTTCAGCTTCTTCGTTGCCCAGGTAGTAGCTCCTATGCCAGTTCTGGTTGATTCTGTCACTTACAAACAGCCTGTCTTTGTGATGCATAGCTGGTCACTAGAATGCACATTGTATAAACCAATCCCCAATTGACAAGCTGTGTTGCCTCTGTACTTCCTGCTTGCTTATCTCATATAAGCCCTAGCCCAGCAGAGATTATTGCCTCATAGTCTGAGTGTGATCCCAGTGAGGGCCTGGAAGACCAACTGTGTGAGCCTTCAGTCACTGGTGTGTTCCTTATGGAGAGAACAAGGGACAGTACTTTCTTGCATTGCCTTGGGTTCTGGAGGAGATTCCTGGCTCCCCACTCAAGCAGCTCACATTGAACCCCAAAGGAAAGAGGTGGCCTGCCTGCCTATATGATTCCATTAAGACCCCCCAGGCACCCCACTTAGACAGTCTGACCTGCTTAGTTCAGGCAGAAAAAGAGCTTCATCAGTTCTCACTAGTGAAGGCCACCGCTGAGGGAAGGGAGCTGTTGTGTGAGTGAGTGGAATGGAGGGCACAAAGCAGCAGGCTGCTCTGTCCGCACACCAAGACAGGACGCACGGGTCTCAGTGCCTAACTGGGCCCTCACCTGTGGGTCAGTGGCAAGCCACGTATCCATAATTGACACCTCTCATCAGCTACGTCGTGCCTAAGTCCCTGCGTGGGGCACAGTCAGGTGGGCATCTGAATGGTCCGTCTCTGAGAGGTGCCCACCCTTGCCTGCGGGGCATCACTCAAGGGCACAGAACACACACGTACGAAGTCAGAGGTGAAAATTAATTAGTCAAAACCCGTAATCCCTGATTGAAGGAAAAGGGTCTTTTACAGAGTTAAAAATGAAACCAAACTGCTCCCTGCATCTCAAAGAAAAATCAACAGAAAAAAGAGGCCCACTCCTGCTGAGAACTCAGCCTTGGCACCCTATCAGCTGCCACAGCTGCTACCAACGGTTCCACCCCATCCTCCACTATCTGCTTCCAGCCAGTTGAACTGGTTCCAGCTAGCCACTGCCTGCATGCAGCCGTAGAGGTCCCCCCTACTGCAAGAT
>NW_004525963.1:4929-5872 GCF_000260255.1 Octodon degus
ACCTATAATATTCAAATAATGGAACTTAACAAAAAAAGGGGATACAGATGAATGTCCATTTTGTATCTGTGTATTCAAAGTGGTTAAGATAGATATATAGTTACATTCTCTTAATGAGTAGAGGGATTTGTTCAAATGGTGTTTGTAAATAGGATATCATGTCCGCATCTTGTACAGCAGTTAACCACTAGGAAGAATGTATGCAATGTGTTAATTATTGAAACTCTCCTATCAATTTGATTTGAAACTGTCTCATCGCTATTTGTTAATCAATAAAATTATGGGGAAAAAAAGGGCTTTAGTCCTAGGTGGGGAAAGCAGGCAATTATATTAGGTATGATTTGTATAACAAACAAACTTTAATGTTGTACAGATTGAAACAGATACCAAATAAATCATTTGATTTGTTGTTTAACAAAATTCTTCCATTGATGAAAAACGTAAAATTCATTTCAGTTTTATGGTCACTGGTATCTTTCCTTGCTGCAATCATGTCTCTGAGAATTTATTTTTCATGCTTAATATTTTTATTAATCTTCTACCATAAATAAATCATGGAATAAGAAAAAAAATAAAATTATGGGGGAAAAAAAAGACTGTCAGACTGCTAAAATACACATCTCCTGCCCATAAAGCCAATTCAAGATCTCTGAGCTGCCAATTACCTTCCGTATACATTGCTTCAGTCTTCTGCCACCCACAACCTGCAGGTACGCCTGCCTGGACCTAAAAATTGCCTTTTTCTGCATTTGATTGGTTCCTGTCAGGCATTCCTTCTCACAACTGACTGGGATTCAACCTCCCAGAGTTTCACAACTTGTTCCCTCTTTACAAAGCACTTCCAGGGGTTTTGCCAGATAGCTCAGTTGTTTAAAGCACCACTTTGGCAAATGCAGTCAGGTGCACAGGACCATGGTTCTATTCCCAGCTCCAAAAGCTGCAC
>NW_004525963.1:8062-8808 GCF_000260255.1 Octodon degus
GCTTCTCTCGTAGAAGCCCTAGACCACCAGAGGTCAGGGCCTGCTATTCTGGGAATGGTCCCCATCAGTGTCTGTAGGCCTAAATGCATCTGTCTCCAAATCCTGGGTGCCACATCAGTGTTTCTGCTGGCTGCTGCCCACGGACTAGGACTTCCGGAACTGACAGCCGGTTAAATATCTCCTCGGAGTTATTGACAGACACTGTGTCCCTGCAGCCAAGAAGGTGATAAGACAACCACTCACTAGCTAAGTGATCTCTGAAATTATCCTGAAATTCAGTTTCCACATCTCTTAAATGAGGATTACCTTACCCGGCCCTGTGACAGGCACAAGGAGGGATGCAGTCAGGTACTCGGCACGGGGCCCACAGGTAGTAATTTCTCAGGGAGTAACCATGGCGCCATGACGCTGTCAGGAAGATGCAGGAGGCTGGAAAGGAGTGCTAAATTACGAAACCGACCTTACACGATTGGCTTTCTCTATCGGGAGTTTTATGGAAGTAGAGTCAGAATCGCACACGCACACGAGAGACAAAGACAGAGAACCACATTGCTCACACTCTGTGCTAAGTTCATTAAACTGGGCTTGGTACTTAATTAAATAGTCTTGGCAGGCTACGTGATTTATAGCACACTAACTAAGTTTCTTTAATTCAACCCTGAGGCCATGCAGTGCAGCCTAAAGAAAGTATTTTTGCTGTATTCTGTCACTTGTCTCAGTTTTAAATATAGGTAAGAAAGAAAAAT
>NW_004525964.1:0-4340 GCF_000260255.1 Octodon degus
CGGGTGAAGTATTAGAGTGAGATACAAGGTGTAATGCCTGAAGAGCATGCAAACCAAGCTCCATCTGGAGCTGTAAGGTGTTGATTGTGTGGATAGGTGATGTTCTGGATATATGTCGTGTGGTCAGTACGACAAGAGCCAGCATAAATGGATCCTGAGAGTTTATAATTGGCTGACAGAAAACAAGATCCAGGAACGGGTAGAACATCCCTTAAAGTGAGTAAAGGTCTTTGTCCCCACCAGCAAGTAGGCTCATCCAGAGAAGTGTTTTGGACCTCAGACAAGGGAAAGATGACGGGAGTCCCTGTATAAAAAGGAGGATGAGGGGAGAGGCAAAGCCAGCAATTGATGGTTAGATTATGGTTAGTTTTGTTTAAGTATTGAAAGTTAATATCAAGGGGAGCAAAGGGCTCATCGGGGTATGTGTGTAAGGGTATTGGAGAAGTTGTTTGTGGTATTGAAGTGGGTTGAGAGCTTAAGGGTGGAGAAGTCCTGAGGTGTAGTGCTGGAGGCTGTGGTGGTGCTAATGGCCCTATAGGATAGGCCAGTGCAAGCTGGCTTCCAGGGTTGAAATGAATAGTAAAGGAATTTCCATGGTCTTGTCCTGACACATATAATCTTATGCCAGTGTTTTCCCTTATAGTATTCGATGGGGTCATGCTTAAAAGTGAATGTCATAAGGTTACATTGGTTTAAGGAGCATGTTTTTGGGTTTTTTTCTAATAAATTTTATCCAATCATCTGCATTAGAACCATGCCATGGACTAATAGTTTCACAACTATTAGTTGTGAAATACTAATACTCAGCATAGCAGAAATACTCAGTCTCACTATACGTACCACAGTCAGTACAAGATTTTTGTTCCTGAGGACAAATATACCATCCAATGTTTTGTAAAGCTTTTTGTCTTAGTAGGTTTTTACATTTAGGAATGGATGTATCTGGGTGTAGGGTGGGGACCCCATCTGGACTAAGGACACTGTCTTGGAGTGGAATGGTATGGGAATTTAAAAGGGTACATAGATCTCTAGTTAAAGTTGCATGCACGGTTTCATTTTTAGCAAGCACCTTACCAGTTGCATAATCAGTAATTTGCCAAGTTCCATAATCAGGGACATGGGGTCAGGATATAGTTTCATCGGTGTGTAACAAGCAAGCAGAAAGTAATACCAGCACAAAGATTATGTACATTTTTTCAATTTAACCTTTAAGGGATTGTCTCCCTTAATAATTGTCCACTTATCTTTAGCTGGATGGTCAGTGGATTCGTCTGGGGGTGATATCTTGAAGTTGGTATGATGAATCCAGGCGGACTTCCCAGCAACTTTGATTGCTGTGGGGGTGCTGAGTATCACGGTGTATGGCCCTTCCCACTATGGTTCTAGTCATTTTGGGTCCAGACGTTTGAGTAGCACTTGACTTCCTGGTTCCACAGCTTGTTGGCAGAGTCCAAGGGCTGGAGGGTCAGGAGCAGGGCGGTGTTGTCTAAAAACCCAGGGGATGGAGGCAAGCACTGGCTGGAGGGCCTGGAGGGACTTAATGAGATCTTGGTTAGCAATCTCAGCAGTTTTTGTTAAGCGAGGCAAAAGTGAAGGAGGTCTCCAAGACATCGTCTTGAAAGGGGAAATTTTAGAGACAAAGGGGACATTTGGCCCTTAGACGGGCACAAGGAAGGAGACTCACCCAGCTTTTGCCAGTTTTAAAGAGAGTTTATCCAAAATGGATTCTAGAGTCTAGTTTATATTTTTATTTGGTCTGAGCTCTGAGGCCTATAGGCACAGTGAGGCTTCCAATCAATTTGGAGAGCTTGGGCAAATTTGAGTAACTTGGGCTATGAAAGCCGGACCATTGTCGGACCCCACTGATTTTAAAGCAGCCTCTTAGGCTGTAATAGTAACCAGGTAGTTTTGAGGTTTGGCTTTTAGTGAGCAGTTTTTATCTTTTAAACTGTGGTCACCTGGTCTTTTAATATTGTTTTCTTGAGGATTTAGCCCTGTCTGACTGTTTATAATGTTTCTATCTTACTTGGCTGTTTGTAATATTATTTTTTTGAAGAAGTACCCCAGACCGTCATGAGGGAGGATGGACGATAACTGCTCTGGCTGCTTCATGCTGGAATGGATCATAGTTGTTGACTGGATACTGCCCAGAGGTTTTTACCTAAAGACCCTTAATAGACATCAGATAATTTTATCTTATTATTTAATATAGCTACATTTGACTCATGGAATATCTAAATTATCCAGGTGATCTGTCATGAAATATATATTACCCAGCCAGACCAATTCAACCCAAAATAGAACATCAGCTTGATTTGACTGAATGCTGCACACCTCATGTTTATTTTGTATCTTATAATTTTATTTTGTATCGTTTTTATTATGAAACACCTTTGACACAGACCAATTTTTGTAAACCCTTTTTATTCTTATAACTTGTGTCAGAAATCTGGGGCTCACTGAGCAACAATAATCTTTTGGTTTTAGATTTTACCTCTATGGTTACTTGGGTTTTAATATCTTCTAGGACAGAACAATTTTTTGAGCAATTAGAACATTTAAGCTAACAAGTACATTTATAAACCTTTTTGAGACCTAGCAATCACAACTTATTAGCTCTCAGACCTATTTATTTATGGAGTCTGATAGTTTACTATAAGTTGAAAAACTTAATTTTGAGTATATGTGATAACCAGATTAATATCTTATTATTACTGTTAATATTTTAAGTTTGGCATATTTTTTAGTTACACTTGTGTTTTTTATCAGCATAAAATGTATCAAAAATCAACCAGGCTGACTTAATTTACTTATTATGAAATATATAATATTTAGTCAGATTAAGTCAATGTCCCATTCAGTTTTGGATATGACTCCTATTGTAAGCAAGGAGCACTATGGAGGGATTTATCCTTTTACGTTGGTTCTGAGTTTTAAGATTTAAAGACAAGACCTGGATTTATTTATATGCCCAACGCTACTGGACATTTTTATATTGACAGGATTTTATCTATATATGAACAATATATCTTAATTAGAGCTAAAATAAAATGACAATGACTGAAATAAAGATCAGGGTTGGAGAAAAACAAAAAGACTTGTGTCAATATCCAGCAATGGACTGGGTTTTTCCTATAGTCATGATTACTCAGGGCCCCTCTGTAAAGATGACAGGCAGAGATGAAAGTATGGCCAGAGGGAGGAGGCAGGCCCAGGACTCTTTAGTCTTATTAGACCACCTGGGAAGCTGAGTCTGAGCTCTGGGGCCTTTGCCTCAGAGTGCAGTCTCACCTTTAGTGGCTGTCTTGGCAGTCAGGACATAGCTTGTGGGCCTCTTAAGGTAGTCCCTCTTATGATGGCCTAATTTTGTACCACATGAGCCTTATTGTCATTGAAATCTTCTTGGAGCCCAGAGAATCAGACTTAGGATCTATTTTGAGGCCACAACAAAGGTAGTCATTTTTGATCTTTTTGCTCTTTTTCCCTGGTCTTTTTCTTGTTTTGATCATGGGACATTGTTTTTAGTATCTTATAAAATGTCAAGTGAGTTGTCTGGAGCTTAATCTTTGAAACTGATCAAGCAATGAACCCACCTGCAAGACAGATTACTTGCACAGATAAGTTCATCACCTAGTCAGCCCAAAACAATCTGTCCCTTATTGAATTAGTATCTTAAAAATATCTCTTAAGGGTGTTTATCTTTGGATTCGCGTTGATCAAAAACTTCTTGAGCTATCTCTATTAACTGATTTAGGGGAGCACGCTCAAATCCTCCAAACTTTTGTAATTTTTGTCTTATGTCAGGGACCGACTGTGTCACGAACACAACATTTATGGCTCGTGCATTTTCAGGTGCCTCCGGATCTAATGGAGTATAGATACGGTAGGCTTCTAGAAGTTTTGTTTTGTTTTGTTTTAAATAATCAGTAGGGGACTCAGTGTGGCCAATTTTTTTACCTCTGATACCTTGGATAGGTTAAAAGGCTTCCGGGCTGCTGCCTTAAGGGCTCCCAGAAGCAACTGGCGACATCTGTTGAGAGCCTCCTTACCTTGTTCAGTGTTGGCGGGTCCCAATCGGGATGTTAGAGGGGAAAAACAACATCTTGGTGGTCGATGTCTGTGGTTGATGTCGCGTTAGGTCCGAGTACTGCCTCATGGGCAGCCATGCGTATGCAGTCTTGTATCTCAGAGGTGAAGAGGGTCTGTAGGAGTTGCTGACAATCATCCCAATCCGGGTAATGGGTGTTCATAATTTTAAGAAGGACTACGAGTGGCAGCTGTTTCAAGAATATTGGCAGAGTGACCAATGTTTATCCAAATTTTACAAGGAATCTCTCAAA
>NW_004525964.1:4829-5298 GCF_000260255.1 Octodon degus
GAGGTATGTGTCCTTTCCTAGAATGATTTTCCTGTCTTCGGTGTTAGCAAATGCTCATTTTCTAAGGGCTTTACTTAGCTGGAATAGTCAGAGTTTTAGTTTTTACAGGTCTTTAAAAAGGAAAGTGCAAAGAAATAAGAAAATCAGGAACAAAGTCAAAGCAAGAAAATTGAAAAAGATCAGGCCCAACATTCCCTCTAGCATGCAGAGGGGGATCAGAACCACTCTATCCCAGTGAAACCTGTCCTCCAAGTCTTTAAGAACGGTTGCCAACTAAGGTCATTTAACTGGCAAAAGCATTCCCGATTTTTTATATACAGGCATGTAGGTTTTTAAGTTTAAGCTGGCTAAAGTTTTAATTTACAGAAGTTTACATAAAATCCAATAAGAATCTTAGTAAATTTACCCTCTAGTGTTATTATCTAAAATTTAATAATCAGTTCAAATATAGCATATACAAATATAAAAC
>NW_004525964.1:5608-6049 GCF_000260255.1 Octodon degus
TAGGGGTAGGGGGTAGGGGCAGAAGAACCTCACCTAAAGAGACCCCACAATTCACAGAAACCTCTACACATGACCAAAGTCCATAATCTCTAACGGTAACCAATTGGCAAGAGGGACACCTAAGTCCGTTTGCCTCACTGAAAACAGAGCTCTGTGGTGAAAGGGTCACCTAGGGTCTGTTCGCCTCCAATTGAGATCTCCCAAAATCTGACATGGAGGGCATCCCACTCCAAGGACTCAGAGACCGGAGTCTGCGAGTCAACATCACAACCAAAACCAATTTGAGTACTCACTATCAAACCATCAAGAAATCACCAAGAAACCATTAAGAAATCAAGAAAGCAGAACGAAAGCAAAGAGCCAAAGTGAAAGGAGAGGTTGATGTGGCGACCATATCAGTAAAGCCAAATCAAAACCATTAATTTACATTTGAGTTTAAGC
>NW_004525964.1:6149-7406 GCF_000260255.1 Octodon degus
GAAATATCATGACCTTATAACAATGTTATGTCTTAGCTTAAATTTATCAACTTTTTTGACCAATATTTTAATAATGAATTTATCTGGCTGACAGGTTCTAAGAAAACAGACAAACATAAATAGACCAAACAAAATCAAAGAAACAAAAACAAACTAGTTAGTACAGACAGACAGACAACAGACAGACAGCACAACTAGGCTTACTCAGATGGTTCCAATTAGGCCCAAATAAATCCTATATGAAATTGTATGCCCCTAATTAAGTTAAATCTATTGGGGGACTTAGTAAAAGTAGAATTAATTCATTTCACACAAGAGGCAGACCAGTCCAATGGGCCTAAATAAAACTTGTATGAAAGTAAAGTGATGCCCCTTATGTAGGAGGACTTAGTAAGGGTAGGGGTATCAAGGAAATCTTCCATATAAGAGGAACTACTCTGCATTAGAGAGAGAAGGTCGAGCTGATGTTGCTAGCCCCCTACAGCCAGAATCTGTAGGGGTAGGGAAGGCATAAATCTCAAAGAGAGATAAAGGAAGAGGTCGCACATATGAGGCTAGCCCCCTACAGTTAGAATCTATAGGGGTAGGGGGTAGGGGCAGAAGAACCTCACCTAAAGAGACCCCAGAAGTCACAGAAACCTCTACACATGACCAAAGTCCATAAACTCTAACGGTAACCAATTGGCAAGAGGGACACCTAGGTCCGTTTGCCTCACTGAAAACAGAGCTCTCTGGTGAAAGGGTCACCTAGGGTCCGTTCGCCTCCAACTGAGATCTCCCAAAATCTGACATGGAGGGCATCCCACTCCAAGGACTCGGAGACCAGAGTCTGTGAGTCAACATCACAACCAAAGCCAATTTGAGTACTCACTATCAAATCATCAAGAAATCACTAAAAAACCATTAAGAAATCAAGAAAGCAGAACGAAAGCAAAGAGGCAAAGTGAAAGGAGAGGTTGACGTGGCGACCATATCAGTAAAGCCAAATCAAAACCATTAATTTACATTTGAGTTTAAGCCGGCATAACAAAATTTAGGTTGAAATTTACTTACCGGGTTAAAAAGAAGAGGCCTTTAGGGATCCCGGACGAGCCCCCAAATGTTGTAACTCAAAAATCAGATGACAACGAGGCCAGTCCAAAAATTAAAAGAAGCGCTTTATTTTAGCTGGTACCCAGCGGCGGTCTCTATGCAAGGTGCAAAGAGTCGCGCCGAGCATTGCCAAGGTGCAGTATTTAAGCTTGAAAACTGCAGAAA
>NW_004525964.1:8523-9802 GCF_000260255.1 Octodon degus
GGAAGATCGCAATGAGTCCAAGCTGAGCAGTGAGACCCTCTACCAAATAAGTAAATAAATCTTAAAAATAAAAGATCCTCTAACCATAACTTTTCAGGTGAGGTGTTTTTCTGCCAGTGTCAGGAGTGGATAGCACCCTGCCCCATCTCACAGCCCGATCGATAGAACATTCACATGTGAGTAAAACTCAACAGCAGTTTGGAGTCCATCAGTGCATGAGACCTGGAACTCCAAGTACTCCTTTCTTCTTAAATTGCAAAAGAGGGCTTTTCACCCTTTCTCTGCCTTAACCTGGAGAAAGCTGTGGAGCAGTCAGCATTACCTGGATGCAGGTTCAGCGTCAACAAGGTTCAAAAGCCGTATCTGAAAAGAGAGACAGAGTCAGGCTTCAAAGCCTCTGCAGAGCCTCCAGGTGCCTGGAGCACCTGACTGGCTTCCTGAGAGGCTGAGCATCCGGCCCTCTCATCCAGGCCTGGTGAGTCCCCACCCTGCCAAGCACAGGAGACCTCTCTGTTCTCAGCCAGGTTCCCCTATGTCCTGCAGCTGCAGTATGTGATCAATGTACCCTTTTGCAGGGACTCAAATGAGTAGATGTGAGGTTTCATTTTTAACTTAAAATTTAGATTTCTTTTCAATCTTTTAAAATAGGTTGATTTGGGCCAGTGAGAGAGCTTAGTGTTCTAAATCACCTTCTTAGGCAAGCTTAGGCAAAACGCAGGGACCGTGGCTCAATCCCTGCCCACAAGGTGGGCTGAGCCAGCCAGAATTTGGGCATAGTGGTTTATGCTTGTAATCCCAGCGCTGGGAAGCTGAAAGCAGGAGGATCACCATGAGTCAGAGTTGGATAGTGAGACTTTGAAACAACAAAATGCATAAAAAAAATAAGAGTTGATTTCACTGTAAATTTTCTGTTTTGTTTTAAGGCCAGTTGTGGTAGAACACACTTGTAGTCTTATCTCTTGAGAGCTTGATGCAAAAGGATCACTGAATTCAAATCCAGCGTGGGCCATAGAAAGAGTTCAAGGCCAGCCTGAACTGCATAGCAAGACCCTTTCTCAGAAAAGAAAAAAAATAAATCTTAGGGCCTCTGACTTTCCTAAAATTTTCCGTAGAACCTGATATACATCCTCCCAGAAATTCCATCATTTTTGTGTATTACTTTTTCATCAGAGGTTTGCAAATAGCCAATCCAAGAGCGCTATTCATTTCTTCTTGCTGCTACATGGAAGTTGCACTGTATCGCATCTTTGGCACCAGTATTTCTGAATCACAACTTGTA
>NW_004525965.1:0-1168 GCF_000260255.1 Octodon degus
TCCTTAGGACACTGGAGTCTAGAAACGTGTTTGTGGCTCTTTGCCCTTAGGAATGAATGGGAGGTAGAACAAACTTCTGTAGTTTCTCAGCGCCTCCTTGTGGAAAGTCACAAACTTCATGGGTGCTTTCGCTTAGGAGACTGAATGATTTGCCACTCTATTCACGGCACGAAACTGTGAAGTACTTTAGTTAAAAATGTGAAGTTTTAGGCAGAGATTTGTGTTGCACTTTATACAGCAAAAGGCATTGGAGTGCACAGCTTCTTAAAGAAGCTGGAGCTTAGCTGGCTCTTCTGCATTAAGAACTCACACTTAGAAACACATATCATACAGTAGAAAGAAGCAGCTCTCCTTAGGGCACTGGATTCTATAAACGTGTTTGTGGCTCTTCGCCCATAGGAATGAATGGGAGGTAGAACAAACTTCTGCAGTGTCTCAGCGCCTCCTTGTCGAATGTCACAAACTTCATGGATGGTTTCTCTTAGGAGACTGAATGATTTGCAACTCTTTTCACACCGCGAAACTGTGAAATACTTTAGTTAAAAATGTGATGTTTTAGCCAGAGTTCTGTGTTGTGCTGTATACAGGAACAGGCATTGTAGTGCACTGCTTCTTAAACAAGCTGGAGCTTAGCTGGCTCTTCTGCATTAAGAACTCACACTTAGAAACAAAATCATGCAGTAGAAACAAGCAGCTCTACTCAGGGTACTGTTGGCTAGAAACGTGTTTTTGGCTCTTTGCCCTTAGGAATGAATGGGAGAGAGAACAAAATTCTGCAGTTTCTGTGTACCTCCAGGTGGAAAGTCCCAAACTTCACGGATGCTTTCTCTTAGGAGACTGAATGATTTGCCACTGTTTATACGGAGAGGAACTGTTAAATACTTTAGTTACAAAAGTGATGTTTTAGCCAGAGTTCTGTGTTGCGCTGTATGCAGGAACAGACATTTGAGTGCACTGCTTCTTAAAGAACCTGAATCTTAGTTGGCTTTTCTGCATTAAGAACTCACACTTAGAAACACAAATCATGGAGTAGAAACAAGCAGGTCTCCTCCGGGCACTGGAGTCTAGAAACGTGTTTGTGTCACTTTGCCCTTAGGAATGAATGGGAGAGAGAACAAACTTCTGCAGTTTCTCTGCACCTCCAGGTGGAAAGTCACAAACTTCACGG
>NW_004525965.1:2665-3203 GCF_000260255.1 Octodon degus
AATGATTTGCCACTGTTTTCACAGCGCAGAACTGTGAAGTACTTTCATTACAAAAGTGATGTTTTAGCCAGAGTTCTGTGTTGCGCTCTATACAGGAACAGGCATTGGAATGCAGTGCTGCCCAAAAAGCTGGAGCTTCGCTGGCTCTTCGGCATTTAGACCTCACACTTAGAAACACAAATCATGCAGTAGAAACTAGCAGCTCTCCTCAGGGCACTGCTGTCTAGAAATGTGTTTGTGGCTCTTTGCCCATAGGAATGAATGGGATATAGAACAAACTTCTGCAGTTTCTCAGCACCTCCTTGTCGAAAGTCAAAAACTTCATGAATGCTTTCTCTTCGGAGGCTGAATGATTTGCCACTCTTTTCACAGCGCAGAAGTGTGAAGTACTTTAGTTACAAAAGTGATGTTTTAGTCAGAGTTCTGTGTTGTTTTGTATACAGGAACAGGCATTGGAGTGCACTGCTTCCCAAGGAAGCTCGAGCTTAGCTGTCTCTCCTGCATTAAGAACTCACACTTAGAAACACAAATCATGCAG
>NW_004525965.1:3331-5130 GCF_000260255.1 Octodon degus
CCAGGTGGAAAGTCACAAACTTCACGGATGCTTTCTCTTAGGAGACTAAATGATTTGCCACTGTTTTCACAGCGCGGAAGTGTGAAGTACTTTAGTTACAAAAGTGATGTTTTAGGCTGAGATCTGTGTTGCTCTGTGTAGAGGAACAGGCATTGGAGTGCACTACTTTTCAAAGAAGGTGGAGCTTAGATGGCTTTTCTGCATTAAGAACTCACACTTAGAAACACAAGTCATGCAGTAGAAACAAACAGCACTCCTCAGGGACTGGAGTCTAGAAACAGGTTTGTGGCTCTTTGCCCATAGGAATGAATGGAGAGAGAATAAACTTCTGCAGTTTCTCTGCACCTCCAGGTGGAAAGTCACAAACTTCACGGATGCTTTCTCTGAGGAGACTGAATGACTTGCCACTGTTTTCACAGCGCGGAACTGTGAAGTACTTTAGTTACAAAAGTGATGTTTTAGACAGAGTTCTCTGTTGCGCTGTATACAAGAACAGGCATTGGAGTGCACTGCTTCCCAAAGAAGCTGGAGCTTCGCTGGCCCTTCTGCATTAAGAACTCACACTTAGAAACACAAATCATGCAGAGAAACAAGCAACTCTCCTCAGTGCACTGGAGTCTAGAAAGTTGATTGAGGCTCTTTGCCCATAGCAATCAATGGGAGAGAGAACAAAATTCTGGTTTCTCAGCACCTCAATGTGGAAAGTCACAAACGTCACGGATGCTTTCTCTTAGAAAACTGAATGATTTGCCACTGTTTTCACAGAGCGGAACTGTAAAGTACTTTAGTTACAAAAGTGATGTTTTAGCCACAGTTCTGTGTTGCGCTCTATATAGGAACAGGCATTGCAGTGAAGTGCTGCTCAAAGAAGCTGGAGCTTCGCTGGCTCTTCTGCATTAAGACCTCACACTTAGAAACACAAATCATGCAGTAGAAACAAGCAGCTCTCCTCAGGGCACTGCAGTCTAGAAATGTGTTTGTGGCTCTTTGCCCTTAGGAATGAATGGGAGATAGAACAAACTTCTGCAGTGTCTCAGCACCTCCTTGTTGAAAGTCAAAAACTTCATGAATGTTTTCTCTTAGGAGGCTGAATGATTTGCCACTCTTTTCACAGTGTGGATATGTGAAGTACTTTAGTTACAAAACTGATGTTTTAGCCAGAGTTCTGTGTTGCGCTTTATACAGGAACAGGCATTGGAGTGCACTGCTTAGTAATGAAGCTGGGGCTTAGCTGGCTGTTCTGCATTAAGAACTCACCCTTAGAAACACAAATCATGCAGTAGAAACAAGCAGCTCTCCTCAGGGCAATGGACTCTAAAAACGTGTTTGTGGCTCTTTGCCCATAGGAATGAATGGGAGAGAGAACAAACTTCTGCAGTTTCTCTGCACCTGCAGGTAGAAAGTCATAAACTTCACGGATGATTTCTCCTAGAAGACTGAATGATATGCCACTGTTTTCACAGCGCGGAACTGTGAAGTACTTTTGTAACAAAAGTGAGGTTTTAGCCAGAGTTCTGTGTTGCGCTGTATACTGGAACAGGCATAGGAGTGCATTGCTTCGAAAAGAAGCTCGAGCTTACGTGGCTCTTTTGCATTAAGAACTCATACTTAGAAACACAAATCATGCATTACAAACAAGCAGCTCTCCTCAGGGCACTGGAATCAAGAAATGTGTTTGTGGCTCTTTGCCCATAGAAATTAATGGGAGAGAGAACAAACTTCTGCAGTTTCTCCGCACCTCCAGGTGGAAAGTCACAAACTTCACGGATGCTTTCTCTTAGGAGACTGAATGATTTGGC
>NW_004525965.1:5230-7320 GCF_000260255.1 Octodon degus
GTTTTAGCCAGAGTTCTGTGTTGCGCTCTACACAGGAACAGGCATTGGAATGCAGTGCTGGGCAAAGAAGCTGGAGCTTCGCTGGCTCTTCTGCATTTAGACCTCGCACTTAGAAACACAAATCATGAAGAACAGACTAGCAGCTCTCCTCAGGGCACTGCTGTCTAGAAACGTGTTTGTGGGTCTTTGCCCATAGGAATGAATGGGAGATAGAACAAACTTCTGCAGTTTCTCAGCACCTCCTGTCGAAAGTCAAAAACTTCATGAAAGCTTTCTCTTAGGAGGCTGAATGATTTGCCACTCTTTTCACAGAGCGGAAGTGTGAAGTACTTTAGTTACAAAAGTGATGTTTTAGCCAGAGTTCTGTGTTGCGCTGTACACTGGAACAGGCATAGGAGTGCATTGCTTCCAAAAGAAGCTCGAGCTTACCTGGCTCTTCTGCATTAAGAACTCATACTTAGAAACACCAATCATGCATTACAAACAAGCAGCTCTCCTCAGGGCACTGGAGTCTAGAAACGTGTTTGTGGCTCTTTGCCCATAGAAATTAATGGGAGAGAGAACAAACTTCTGCAGTTTCTCTGCACCTCCAGGGGGAAAGTCACACACTTCACGGATGCTTTCTCTTAGGAGACATAATGATATGACACTGTTTTCACTGACCGGAACTTTGAACTACTTTAGTTACAAAAGTGATTTTTTAGCCAGAGTTCTCTGTTGTGCTTTATACAGGAACAGGCATTGGAGTGCACTCCTTAACAATGAAGCTGGGGCTTAGCTGGCTGTTCTGCATTAAGAACTCACACTTAGAAACACAAATCATGCAGTAGAAACAAGCAGGTCTCCTCAGGGCAGTGGAGTCTAGAAACGTGTTTGTGGCTCTTCGCCCATAGGAATGAATGGGAGGGAGAACCAACTTCTGCAGTTTCTCTGCACCTCTAGGTGAAAAGTCACAAACTTCACGGATGCTTTCTCTTAGGAAAGTGAACCATTTGCCACTGTTTTCACAGAGCGGAACTGTGAAGTACTTTAGTTACAAAAGTGATGTTTTAGCCAGAGGTCTGTTTTGCTCTGTATACAGGAACAGGCATAGGAGGGCAATGCTTCCCAAAGAAGGTGTAGCTTAGCTGGCTCTTCTGCATTAAGAACTCACACTTAGAAACACAAATCATGCAGGAGAAACAAGCAGCTCTGCTCAGGGCACTGGAGTCTAGAAATGTGTTTGTGTCTCTTATAACACAGTAATGAATGATAGAGAGAAAAAACTTCAGCAGTTTCTCTGCACCTCCTAGTGAAAGACACAAACTTCACGGAAGCTTTCTCTAAGGAGACTGAATGATTTGCCACTGTTTTCACAGAGCCGAACTGTGAAGTAGTTTAGTTACTAAAGTGATGTTTTAGCCAGAGTTCTGTGTTGCGCTGTATACAGGAACAGGCATTGGAGTGCACTGATTCTTAAAGAAGCTGGAGCTTAGATGGCTCTTCTGCATTAAGAACTCACACTTAGAAACACAAATCATGCAGTAGAAACAAGCAGCTCTCCTCAGGGCACTGGAGTCCAGAAACGTGTTTGTCTCTTTGCCCATAGGAATGAATGTGAGAGAGAACAAACTTGTGCAGTTTCTCTGCATCTCCAGGTGGAAAGTAGCAAACTTCACCGATGGTTTCTCTTAGGAGACTGAATGATTTGCCACTGTTTTCACAGCGCGGAACTGTGAAATACTTTAGTTACAAAAGTGATGTTTTAGCCAGAGTTGTGTGTATTTCAGTATACAGGAACCGTCATTGGAGAGCACTGATTCTTAAAGAAGCTGGAGCTTAGATGGCTCTTCTGCATTAAGAACTCACACTTAGAAACACAAATCATGCAGTAGAAACAAGCAGCTCACCTCAGGGCTCTGGAGTCTAGAAACGTGTTTTTGGCTCTTTGCCATAGGAATGAATGGGAGAGAGAACAAACTTCTGCAGTTTCTCTGCACCTCCAGGTAGAAAGTCACAAACATCACGGATGTAAAGGAGACTGAATGATTTGCCACTGTTTTCACAGAGCGGAACTGTGAAGTACTTTAGTTACAAAAGTGATGTTTTAG
>NW_004525965.1:8407-9069 GCF_000260255.1 Octodon degus
TGCATTAAGAACTCACACTTAGAAACAAAAATCATGCAGTAGAAAAAAGCAGCTCACCTCAGGGCTCTGGAGTCTAGAAACCTATTTTTGGCTCTTTGCCCATAGGAATGAATGGAAGAGAAAACAAACTTCTGCAGTTTCTCTGCACCTCCAGGTAGAAAGTCACAAACATCACGGATGTAAAGAAGACTGAATGATTTGCCACTGTTTTCACAGAGTGGAACTGTGAAGTAATTTAGCTATAAAACTGATGTTTTAACCAGAGTTCTGTGTTGCGCTGTATACAGGAACAGGCACTGGAGTGCACTGCTTCCCAGAGAAGCTTGAGCTTAGCTGACTCTTGTGCATTAAGAACTCACACGTAGAAACACAAATCATGCAGTACAAACAAGCAGATCTCCTCAGGGCACTGGAGTCTAGAGACGTGTTTGTGGCTCTTTGCCCATAGGAATGAATGGGAGAGGGAACAATCATCTGCAGTTTCTCTGTACCTCCAGGTGGAAAGTCACAAACCTCACCGATGCTTTTTCTTAGGAGACTGAATGATTTGCCACTGTTTTCACAGAGCTGAACTGCGAAGTACTTTATTTCCAAAAGTGATGATTTAGCCAGAGATCTGTGTTGCACTGTATACAGGAACAGGCATTGGAGTGCACTGCTTC
>NW_004525966.1:0-2380 GCF_000260255.1 Octodon degus
TACATATTCCAAAGTTGTAGTAACTGTAAGAAACCTGGTGGTGCTTATCAGATATTCTGTAAAATTCAAGGCTGCAACATTCTTTCTTCATTGAATTATTTTTGAGTTAAATTTTATCCTCTTTTGCCCTAAGCCAGAACCGAAGTTCCATAAGTAACAGACGTGCTTTCATATCCCTTGAGTCAGCTCTACGCCCCTTCGCAGGACAGAGTGGACACTACTGGCAGGACGCTGTGCTACCACTAGAAGGCAGTGCCGTTCCTCGCCCCAAATTGGGTTTTAAAAGGGGTGTGTGTGTGTGTTTATGTGTGTGTACTCAAAGCAACCTGGTAAGGTAAGAAAATAAGAAGACTCTGAGGCAGGAAGGAGCGACGCACTGGGAACTAAACGCTTCTGACTAAACACGTGACTTCATTCCAAACCCCGAAGCCGAGTCTTGGAGCGTCGGCCACGGCAGAATGGAGAGACTCCTGCGAGTGTCCTCGGTGATCCTGTGGGTTCAGCTGTCCCGGGAGTGGGGTTTGCTGGTGAGGGGAGCCGGGACACCAGATGTCAGAGCCCATGTGACTGAGGTGCAGTCCCACAGAGGTGGAAACGTGCCTGGGAAGCAGTGACTGAGCCCCACCTGGGCCTGTGCTTCTGCCTAGAAGGGAACAGCCAACAAGGAGAAGAGGCACGTCGGGCTCTGAGCGTCCGGCAGGGTGGAAATGCCACCGTGAGCTGCAGCTACCAAACTACCGTGAGCACCGTGCAGTGGTGTCGCCAGGAGGCAGGCCGAGGCCCTGTCCTGCTAATATTAATTCGATCAAATGAGAAGGAGAAGCACAGTGGCAGACTGAGAGCCACGCTGGACACCACCACCAAGAGCAGCTCCCTGCTGCTCACGGCTGCCCGGGCCGCAGACGCGGCTGCTTACTTCTGCGCTGCAGACGCACAGTGTGCAGCCAGCACCTGCAGCCCCGCGCGAACCGCGCAGGCTGCTTCCTGGCCCTGAACTTGGAGTCAAAAGCAACTGGTCCCGGTACCACCAAAATGAAAACAACAGCAGTAAAATAATTTCCTGGACCCTGGGGTGGCGGGGACCTCGGAAATAAAAGCATGATGGCCTTGATGTTAGAGCTGCGTCTGGGACGACACAGAGGTCACCTTTGCTTTTGAGAATGAACTAGCAGCCTTCGCTTGTCCTCACATTGGAAGCGTCGGACGCCCCCTTTCTACACAGCAATGAAGACATTTCATGCATAATTCAAACTGTGCTTCTTCCTTACTAATGTTTAAATAATATTTTACCAAGACGTAACGCACCTGCCACATCTTTCTTCCATTCAAGAACCTCAGAAAACCGTCTAGTCTTCATTACTAACTACAGAGCACTGGGCATTGGGATTACGATGAATCCAATATGTTGCACATCTGGCATTGTGAAGATGGACGCTGGGACAGCTGTCTAAACCCCTGGACATGTGGGGTGATGAGTGGATCCTCCTGCACACGTGGGACTCTGGGGGACAGTGGTTCCCCTGTGGGGAACCTTATTCACATGGGGGCAGCAGCGTGGGGGAGACTGCTGGACGTCCTGACCTGTTGCTCAGTTGTGTGTGAACTTTTGCTCTTGAAATAGAAACACAAGGAGAAGATTCTATGTCTAACATTGAAACACTGACTAAGTAATTGTTTTTGTAACACTGATTCTAGTATGAGTTTGTGATCTTCACGCCCTACATTGGGCCTCTGTCCTTAGACGATGAGACATGAATTTTGTTACTTTGAGGCCACAGTGTTTTCGCTGAACATGGTGCTGGGGACAAAGGCCAGTGGAACTTGAATGCTACTGACTGCTAGTGATGTGTTTAACAGTCATGATATTGTTCTCAATAAGGTTATTGTTACTTAGCATATATTCTGGGATTATCCCTATTCCAATTCCCATCATCAGAGGGAGTGGTTTGAAGAAGCATAAGTATTTTCAGAAACATATGCATCATGTCATAGTAGAAATTCCTGTATCCTGGTACTGAACAAAATTCTCTAAATTCATGTTTGTTTACACACGTGCACACAGGCACACACAGTGTGCACACACACATTCATCGTTCTCCTGATGTTGCCTGGCATGGCTCTTACCTTGAGATGCTGTGACTCGACTTGGGAGGCATGAAAGGAATTCATTCATTAAAAATAAAATATTTTTCATGGAACTTTTCCTGAATTCCATGACAAGCAAGACAGCAACAAAGACTAAGACTAAAAATTCTACATTCTCATTACAGAGTCACAATTCTGTGGTTACTTTTAACTTTCTTCTGGGTGGAGTAAGGAGGCACACATAAGACCACAGGGTGCCTCACTGTGGTCTCCTATGTACTTACCAAATTCCATC
>NW_004525966.1:2550-5613 GCF_000260255.1 Octodon degus
AGTCTAGCCTCATGGACTGTACAGGAAGCAGGTCGAAGGTCACAGGCACACTTGTCCCAGCTCTCCCAACTGCATTTCCTGTTGAGGCAGATGCACCGCATAGCCCAGTAACGTACTTTACCTCTTGAGCACAAGATACAAAATTAAGACTGGGATCTGACACAGTACAGAGAGCTCTCACCAGAGGAAGGGCTACCACAATGCTGGCTGCCAGCCTGCTTCGGGCAGCCATCACCTCCGGCTGCCTTGGTAAGGACGTCCACAGCATAGGACTCAGGCTCTCATGGGCCTGAAGGTCATGGGAGAGCAAACTGCAGGCTGAGGAAGCTGCACAAAGGAAGGGAGAGCAGGCAATAGAACCGGAGTGCTGGGATTGAACCCATTCTGTGCCTTATCCTCCCGTGGTTATAGATTAAGGATCACTTTCTTCTTACTCTTTTTCCCTGGCCAAGAAGGTTTCTCAAACTCAGACTGCAATTTCAGCACTGGAGCAGGAGGCTGTAACCATGGACTGTGTGTCTGAGACCCGTGATCCTGCTTATTACTTATTCTGGTACAAACAGCCGTCACATGGGGAAATGATTATCCTCACTCGTCAGGACTCTTTACAGTGAGCACAGTGTGACCGAGGCCGCTGTTCTCTGAACCTCCAGAAGGCGGCCAAGTCTGTCAGCCTCACCATCATGGCCACCCAGCTTATCAGCTCAGCAGGGATCTTCTGTGCTCTGACAGGGGCCTGCAGGAGGCTTACAGGAGCCTCAGCAGACACACAGCCCGGGAAGGGCCTGCACCGCAGACAGGGAGGGCGCAGGCGTCCTGACTGCATTCTAAGCCATACATTTGCAGCAATTAAACAGTTAAAGTTCATTTATTGGGATAAATATTTTCCATCAGAAAATTATTCTTTGCTTTAACTTATTTCAGTCAAGTGAATTCAGTGGTTTTTCATTCCCCCTCAGAGCCTGTGTAGGATAATGTGATCGCTGTCCGGAGTTATAAGACCTTATGCTTTGGTAATGCTTCTTTATGCATGAACTGCCTGTTTTCTTATTTCCACAATACACTTGTTATGGTTCCCCTTAACAGAGTTAACAACTGGCTTGAGGAATACACAGAAGAGGAGCAAAGCTTATTCCTGGACTTGCTGGCTGGGTGTAGCTTTGGGTGTCATAGCTGGTCCCTAGCCTAGGTGCCACTATTCCTGTGCCTTCCTTCCTAGCCACCGCGAGCTGGAGGCTTTCCTCCTCCACATCCTGCCACCTTCTAAGCTGATGAGCTTGCAGATCATAGGTCAAATTAGACTTCTTCACATTTAAGTTTGTGGTGTCTGGAACTGTCCCAGTGATGGGAAGGCTAATAAGGAAATTTGGTATCAGAGAAGTGGAGCCATTGTGATGACTATCCATGACCTTCTGGGTTAGAAGCTTTGAGAACTGCTTCATGGAGGAGATTGGAAAATGTTGGAGATGCAGGCTAGAGAAACCTAAAATGCCATAAGCAGACTCTAATGGGCGACTCTTGATGGTTCTCAGAAGATAATAATGTTGATGTTAGGGGCTGCACACTCTGGCTGGGTGCAGGAGGTTTCAGGTGGGAACAAGGGCTTCATTGGCAACTAGAGCAACAGTCTTGCAAAAAATTGCATCTACATTTTGGATAGAAATGTTACTCTTGTCATTTTTTTTTTATTGTACTTGGTATAGGGTCTCACCTCACAGCTCGGACTTGTAGCGATCCTCCTGCTTTCAGCCTCCCCAGCAGTGGGACTACAGGCATGTACCACCACGCCTGGTCTCTGTGGCCAGCTCAGCCTGCTTCAGTGTGGGGCCAGCATGGCATGTGGTGCCAGGGATCGAACCCCAAACCTATTCTTGCCTAAGCAGGTGTTAGTCCACTGAGCTATCTTGCTGGCCCTTCTATATTTTAATTATGTTAATTTTTTCGCTACTACAAAACTTCATAGCTAAAGGTCTCACAAGGCAATAATTTTGGTTTCTGAAAAATATGTAAACTGCTGGAACTTTGGGAAAGTAATTATTGTGTTTTTTGATGATATGTTGTTGTCTATTAGATGGAATCATGGACTCGCTATTGTCTTTATTTAGATACTAACTGCTGGTTTAAGATGTGTTCAGATGTCAAGATGGCAATGGCTGGATTATCGGGGAGTGAATCCTAACTGTGCTTCAGAAACCCCCAAGGGATTGGGAAAGCACAGTTCTGGGTGTCTCTGGCTGCCTCATGGACTCATGACTTTGGAAGCTGTGTGGTCCCTGAGTCCTTCCACTCTGGCCTCCCCCTTGTTCTGCTTCCCTCCAAAGAGAAAATACTTGTTTCAGTGAAAACAATGGCATGACAGCAAATGGAGAGCTTTGCTGGGATCGTGCTGACTAGGGACAGTCGTCTGTCTGTCACTACACTGATGGGACACGTCTGCTGTCAGTCATGTGCGGTGTGCAGTCTTCCAGGGAGAGCTTTGCATGGCACCTGGCATCTCAGAACTGCACAATATCAACAAAGTCATGTTTATTTAGTGGAGGATCGTGCTCCACAGCTGATACGCAAGGTTTTGAGCATCCACACAATGTGTACCGACAGCATATTTCTGACAGCTAATGTGATTTCTCTATAATGTACCCCACATAAATAAAAGCTCTCAGAGCACTTTGGGACTGTGCCTGTGAGAGTGTAAGGGATGTGAGATCCGTGGGCTGAGAACGGACAGCTCACGGAATCCATACTGAGCATCATGCAGTGTCTTTGAATGTTTTAGCTCTACATGCACAGGAAGGGATGTGCTCCATTACCCCTCACCCTGCGCTATTGCTACCATGAGTCTTAATTCTGCTTAAGTTAGGAAATCCACTAGTGCACCTTGACAGATTTTTCTTTAACCAATTTTAAGATTTTTTTTCCCTTTGGCCCCTTAGTGCTGTGTTCTTATCTGCACTGTTCTTGATGAGAAGTCGGCTGTCATTGTCAGCTGTGAGTCCCAGTGTGTCACTGCTCTGTCCTGTCCTCTTTCGCCACCCCAAGTGCTGCTGAGACTTCTGAGGAAGGATT
>NW_004525966.1:7593-8790 GCF_000260255.1 Octodon degus
GATACTCAGTGACCCAGACAGAAGGCCCGGTTGCTCTCACAGAGCGAGACCTTCTGACCCTGAACTGCACTTATCAGACGGTTTATTCAAGAACTGTACTGACCTGGTACGTCCAGCACATGGACAAAGCTCCTCAGTTCCTCCTGAGGAACGCAAAAGAAAACCAGCAGACCGAGAGCCGAGGATTTCAGGCCTCCTTTGTCAAGAGCCACAGCTCCTTCCACCTGAACAAACCCTCACTCCAGCTCTCAGACTCTGCCGTGTACTACTGCGCCCTGTGGACACCGTGACAGGAGCTGCAGGGGGAGCTGAGTACAAACCCAGAGGGTGCTGGAGGTGGAGGGGAGCAGCCCTGCCCAGAGAGAGCTGCATCCTGCTCTACTAGGCAGTGCTCTGTGGGTTCCACAGCAGCCTAAGCCATTCTCAGGCTGAGTTTCTAGAAAACATGCAGGTCCTGGGTTACTCAGTTACGATGGCATGAACGACAGATTGACGCGATCCCAGGGTTCCACCACCAGAAGTCCCAGTGTTCAGCCAGGAAGGCTTCTCTCTCCTTCAGACTTGAAAATCTCTCACAGCAAAACTTTACAGGAAAACCGCGGCACAGGCTTAATTTCTCCCAAGTTGACTTCCATGTTTTGCATGTGAAATCTCCAGGGCTTGTGTTTCTCAAGCAAACATTTATGAACCACTAAGGGGACCCAAAATCAGTCTTAATTATTCTACTTTAGTCTCTATGGCTAAGTTAGACTCTGCCTTTTCTTAGGCTCTGCCTGAAAATATTCAACCCAACTCCTCACCAACCTTCAGTTTGATGGAGCTGCTCAGGGGGCGTAGCTGTGGGCTGACCCTCGGCGCAATGCGGGGCAGCTCCCTCCTGGGTCCTCACGGTTCCATCGGTGGAAGGGCCCTGAGGAAAGCCTGCACCATGGAGCCCTCCCTCTTCGTGTCCAGGTTCCTCTGTCATCACCCTGACCTTCAAGGGACAAGTAGTGCCCAGGGTTCAGCTTCACGTTTCAGGAGGATCCGTCTGAAATAGAAGAAAGAACACCAGGGATTTTTAACATCTCCACTGTCTTCATTAAATGTTGGTTTAGAATAAAATACTCAATCCTCTTAGACATTTCTCTGTAAGGCAAGAAATTTCTGAATTAAGAGGAGGATGTCTCTCACAAGATGCACTCATTTTTGTCTGTA
>NW_004525967.1:0-2780 GCF_000260255.1 Octodon degus
CTGTTAATGAATAGAATGATATGTTCTAATGGTGTTTGTAAATAGGATCTCAAGTCCGCATCTTGTACAGCAATTAACCACTAAGAAGAATGTAAAATCAATAAATAAATAATAAAAAATAAAGCACAAAAAATAAAAAAGAATG
This sequence comes from Octodon degus, assembly GCF_000260255.1. Taxonomy (NCBI): domain Eukaryota; kingdom Metazoa; phylum Chordata; class Mammalia; order Rodentia; family Octodontidae; genus Octodon; species Octodon degus. The sequence continues at coordinate 146 of NW_004525967.1, forward strand.
TCTCACAACCCATTTCCTGTGCAGCTCACTTTGCAGCCCAGGCTGGTCTCACACTCACAATTCTCCTACCTCTGCCTCCCAGTTGCTGGGATTACAGGCATGCACCATCATGCCTGGCTGACTTATAGATATTAAAAATATAAATATATTGTTGGCCAATGTCTGAAATCCCAGCTACTCCAGAGGCTGAGGCAGGGGGAAGGCAAGTTTGAGTCCCATCTGGGGAAGTTAGTGAGACCCTATCTTCAAAGTTAAAAATAAGTAGGACTGGGGATATAGCTCAGTGCAAAGATCCTGGGTTTGATTCCAAGTATCACACTGAATAAGTAAACACCTATAAATAAAAACATACTATGAAGCCTCTACTGACACATCAATAGGCAATAGACAAGTGGAATTTCTAGAAATAGACTCCAAAACACATGGAAATTGACGTTATTTTGGGATGTTTTTAAAAATGTATATAGTACAGGGTCTCACTACACAGCTCGGACTTATAGTGACCCTCCTGTTTTCAGCCTCCCGAAAACTGGGAATACAGGCGTGCACCACCATACCCAGTCTTGGTGACCAGCTCAGTGTGCCTGAGGGCAGGGCTGGCACAGCAGATGGTGTCGGGGATCGAACTCTGAACCTGTGCTTGCCTAAGCAGGCACCTCATCAGCTGAGCTATCTCACCAATGGAGTGTGTTTTTGTTTTGAGAAAAGATCTTACTATGTAGCCAAGGCTGGTCTGGAACTCACAGAGATCCTCCTAACTTGGCCTCTGGAGTGCTAGGATTGCTGGGGTACACCACCACACCCAGCTCACATGGAAATTTATATTTCAGACCATGAGGACAAAAATACTCTGTACTGCACAGGTTGTAATGAAAAGTGCTAAGAGAGATGTTTGACCTTATAGAAAAAGATTAAATTAAATGTATATCTTATACCATATACAACAATAAACTCCAAATGGATTCAATATAAAAACATGAAAAAGAATGAACTGGTATATAGTGTGCTGAAGTGATTTGCAGGCTAATTAGGAAAAACACATGGCCTCGAGCAGGCAGTAGCATACAAGCTTGATTTGGGCCGCGCTTTGCCAGATTAGCAGGACTAGAAAGCACTGGTAGCTCGGGAGCATCAGCACACTGACTAGGCGATGCTAACCCAAAAAGGTTGGATATGGGAGATGGCTCAGTAGAGTGGGTGCTTCCCTGGCAAGCGCAAGGGCCTGAGTTCAATCCCCAGTTCCACCAAAAAAAAAAAAAAGTTGGAGGGGAACAGCATTGTCAGGGAAGGGGCAAGGTGGTGCTTGCCTAAAAGAGCCTGACCTGGAGTTCCTGGGTCAGAAAGCTCAGAGGAGCAATAGGTGCTTGGGGTCTCTGTAGCTGCAAGGTATTGTTTTATGACTAGTAGATGGTCACAATTTGGAGAAATACACAAGGTAGGCATACTCAGACTTGCTGGGGCTTTGTTTCAAACAATGCTCTTGAGAAGAAGGGTGGTATGAACACTGGTATAGAAACATCTCTGGATTCCTGCTCTTGTGTATTTGGAGATGTACAAAATGACTGAATCATTTGTGTCATTTTTTTGAATCTTTTATTTGCTTATTTATTTATTTGGTACAGGATCTCACTACACAGCTCGAACTCACAGTGTCTGCCTCCCCAGCGCTGAGATTACAGGTGCTCACCACCACGCCCAGTTCGGCAGCAGGCTCAGTGTGGGGCCAGCTCGGCATGTGGTACCAAGGATCGAACCTGGGTCCTTGAACTTGATAAGCACACGCTGAGACAGTGGAGCTACCTCCCCAGCCCAGCTGGTTCTTTTTTTTGGGGGGTGGGGTGGGATGGGGTTGGCGGAACCGGGGATTGAACTCAGGCCCTTGCGCTTGCCAGGGGAGTGCTTATTCTACTGAGCCATCTCCCCTGCCCCCAGCTGCTTCATTTTGTGAGGGCCGACCATCCTCTGCTTTCCAGTCCTGCTACAACATTTTACACCAGTAATAAATAGGCTTCCAGTTGCATCACATCCTCATCAACCTTTTTTTCCTTTGTTTTTTGGGTACTGACTGGGTTCAGGTCCTGGCTGGGGTAAAGTGGTATCACTGGGGTAATTTTGATTTCAAATCACCTAAAGTTTAGTGAATTGAGCATATATACTTACAGTCTGGATATCTTTGAGGAGATTATTTAAGTCCTTTTTCATATTTTAATATTTTTGGTTATTCCTGAATTTGTAGGAGTTATTTACTATGCACTTTGTATTCTACCTCATCAGATAAACCTATTATTTGTAAATATTTCCTCCCATTCAATAGGTTGCCTTCTCACTCTTTTTATTTTTTATGTTTTATGTATTTAATACAGGGTCTACAGGCTCTAACTATACAGATTGGACTCACAGTGATCCTCCTGTTTTCAGTCTCCCAAGCACTGGGATTACTTGCATAAGCCACCATGCCCAGTGGCAATCACCCAATGACCGACTCAGCATGCCCTGGGGAACAAACCCCAGGCCCTGTGTCTGCCTAAGCAGGCACTTTAATCTGCTGAGCTATCTGGCTGGCCCAAATGTATTGATTCTGGTAAGAATTTAAACATGTTGGTGCGGTGGCATAGGCCTGTGAGCCAAAGAAGGG
>NW_004525967.1:3515-5121 GCF_000260255.1 Octodon degus
AAAAAAAAAAAAAAAAAAAAAAAAGGAATCTACGTTCCAAAGGACAAAGGAAAGATCATTTCGTATTTATATATACAAAATAGTTAGGATAGATATACAACTACTTTAGCTTAATTCAATGAGAAGAAAGAGGTGTACGAATAGTGTTTGGACAGGATATCCTGTCTGCTTCTTGTACTATGGATAACCACTAAGAAGATAACAATGTACAATGTACTGATTATTGAAACTGTCCTATTACTCAGCTTTGAAAATGTCTCATTTATATTTGTCAATAAAATTAAAATTTTTTAAAAACTAAAAAAAAAAAAAACAAGTTTAGAAAAAATGATGTCTGGGAAAGGAAGTTGTATTCTTCGTTCTTGGATAGGCAGAACCAATATAGTGAAAATGACCATCTTTCCAAAACTGTTATGCAGACATAATGCAACCCTGATCAAATACCAATAGCACCCCTCAGAGAAAGAGAGAAAACAATCATAAAATTCATTTGGCACCAGAAATGGCCTAGGATAGCACAATGAGTACTAGGCAACAAAGGCAAGGTGGGGGTCATCCCGATCACTGACTGGAAAGTATACTACAAGCTCCTGAGATAAAAACAGAACTGTTCTGGCAGAAGGAGAGACCAGATGATCACTGGCACAGATCAGAAGATGCAGAAACAACCCAGACACTCAGCCACCCTAGCTTGGGCAGTGGGACTAAACATCACTGGAAGAAAGGTCGCCTCTTTAGTGGGTTGTGCTGGGATAATTGGCCTTGCACATGCCAGAGGTTAAACCTAGACTCATAACTCTCACCACGCACTAAACTAAAATTGAAATGGATCAAAGATCAAAATATTAAAACAGAAAGAATCCACTGGGAGATAGACTAGGTAAAGCCCTGGAAGACACAGGTGGAGGCAAAGTCTTTATGAACAAAACTCAGCTCACACAGGAAATATTACAAAGACCAGACACCTGGAATCTCATTGTATTAAAAGCTTTTGCACAGGAAAGGAAACCACCAGTGGAGTGAAGAGAAAGCTCTCAGAATGGGAATAATTTTACCAGCTATTCCTCAACTGACTATTATCTAGACTATATAAAGAACTTAAAAACAGACAAACAAAACAGGGCCCCATCCCCACCCCCTAGATTTAAAGAGCCAATCCCTAAGTGGGCAGCTGAAATAAATAGATACTTCTTCTTTGAAGAAGTACAAACAGCAAATAAATATCTGAAAACATGTTTACCACCTTTGGTCATTTGAGAAATGCCAGTTAGAACAACACTGAGATTGCATTGTCACTGTATAAAGAGTGGCTGTCATCAAGAATCAACAAATGCTGGTGAGGCGATAAGGGAAAAGAAACCCTTGCCCACTGTTAGTGGAAGTGCAAATTGGTGGAAGCAATAGGAAAATCATGGAGAGTCCTGAGAAAATGAAGAGTGGAGTTCAGTTCACCAAGCTAGTCCCCTCCTTGGTATCTTTGTGAAAAGTTAAAAGCATCATACCACAACAAAATATGCACATTCATGTGATAGCAGCGCACTTTGGAATAGCTGAGTCTTGAAACAGCCCAAGCACCCATTGGCTGATGAATGCATAAACAAAATGC
>NW_004525967.1:5421-6632 GCF_000260255.1 Octodon degus
GTACACAAGTCAGACTCGTAGCAATCCTCCAGTTTTCAGCCTCCCAAGCACTGGCATTACAGGTGTCCACCACTACAGGCTGTCTCAATAGCTGTCTCAGCGTGCTCCCAGGGTAGGACTGGCACAGCACACTGGGGATTGAACTCCCAGTCCCTGGGCCTGACTAAGGAAGTGCCTTAATGTGTTAAGGTAACTGGCCCATACCACATTTTTAATTAATGCATTTTTTTCCTGTTGTGTACATAACTGAAATGATAAATGAGGATCAAAATGGGTGATGGATATTGGGATGGAAGAACATTTTCAAATGAGAAAGGGAACAGGGAGTTGGGAGTAGGAAGAAAGGGAAAGAAAAAAGGAATGGAAGGGAAAAAGGGACATAGGATTTATAAATCAGGAGGGAAGTACAGTTGAAGGGATGGGTTGGGGAAAAAGAAGAATCCAAAATATATTATCTACATGTACACATTCCCTATAATGAACATGACCATTAAGCATATCAAAAGTGTACCCATAAAATCAATTTTTAGAAATTTATCTCTGGAAATAGCAGAGAGCATCTTTGGTGGATCCCTGTGTCTGACTTGTAGCCTTAATAAAAACAATCCACCTCTGACCCTTGCTTATCTACACTCTGAAATAGTAATTTGCATCATCTATAATCCTGTGGCTTGAATCCCCTGAAATTCTTGCTGTTTTCTTGTCCCTAGCATCTGAACTCAGGCATATAGAACTTCAGAGGAATCTGCCATGGCAGTGGGTCATTCTAGAAGGTCCCTACATTCAAGGAAATTCAGCAACACAGAAGTTCATTATCCTGGGCATTATCCTGCTGAACACTGTTGGCTCATTTCCCAGAACCTTGAACTCTGTGAGTTGCCCAGTTGAGTGTTTGCCAAGACCTTTGTCCTAGTTTCAGGTGATAGCCAGAAGTTTGGAAGTTTAACTCTTTCAAGAAGCCTACTTTCCATTTTGTTTGCTATCTGACAGGCAAGAGCAGAGGGCTTGTCCTAGCAGCTGTCGTGTAAAGTGAATCAAAGCCTGACATATAAAGGTCCTTTTCTGACATTGTCCTAGATTAGAGTTTGCAACTCTATTCTTAGGACATAAGGCAGTTTGGTAAACTATGGAGCCCTGAGACTGGGGATAAATTTTGTCCTTTCAAATTTACTTCTGATTTTCCAACTTTGAATTACAGTTTTTAGGAAAGA
>NW_004525967.1:7882-8847 GCF_000260255.1 Octodon degus
CGTGAGTGAGACCCTCTGCTGTGCCTTTGGGACCCCCCCAATCCTCCGGAGCCCTCCAAAGCCCACCGAGTGACTGCGAACTTCTTCCGTGCTCTCGGGATCCCCCAAATCCAGTCCAAGCCCAGGCCTGGCGAATGTACGGGAGGCCATCTGTGCTCTCCTGTGTCCCCTGGACCCTTCCAGACTCAGACCACGTCTGGTATACAGGCCTGGGGTGAAGCTGCAGCTGAAGTCCCTACAGAGAGACGAGGGGCCAGAACCACCCAACTAATCCAGGAACAGAGCACCTTGCCACAGGGGCACAACAGGTTCACTCCCAAGGGCTGCAGCAGAAAGGAGCTGAGCACAACAGCTAGACCCAAGCCAGGAACAACCAGATGAACTCAAACTTAATAGACCTGCACCCAAATTTCAATAGGTGCTGAGGTTATAACTGCACCAAAGCTCTACACCAAAGGTCAGAGGTCAGTGCTATACAAAATGACAAAGAGAAGGAGCAAAATGCAATCTCAGGCCCTGAGCCCTCCCAGAACAAGTGCAGAGGACACTAGCACAGATGAAATTGGGAATCACACAGCTGAAATGTCTGAATTAATAGCATCTGAAATAAAGAAACAACTACAGAGGGAACTCAGATCAGAAATAACCTCTGAAATAAAAAAGAAATCTCTGAATTAATAGCATCTGAAGTAAAGAATCAAATGCAGAGACAATGGAGGAAACCTGATCAGAAAAAAAAACCTCTGTAGTAAAAGAATTAACAACTGCTTGTAAAGAAGACACTGATAAAAAAAAAAAAGAGATTAGAAAAATGAAGAATTCCTTGAATGAGCAATACAGGAAAGAAATCGCATGAAGCAGAGTCAAAGAGATATAGAGGAACTTAAAATCTCAGTCACAAGCTTGCAAAACCGTTTGAGTGACAGTGAAGATAGAATTTCAGATCTTGAAGATGCTGGTGCAGC
>NW_004525968.1:0-8890 GCF_000260255.1 Octodon degus
TGGGGGAGGTATGGCGGAGTGGTGGGGGGCGGCCCGAGGGGCTGGGAGAGGGTCCGGCCCACGCTGCGCCTGGGCTGGGACTGGTCCCGCCGGTGCAGGGTAGCAGGAAACTCTCCGCACACTCACCGGACCTGGGCTAGGACTCTTGGGGGGTCTTTTCTTGAGGTCTTCATATATTCTAGATATTAGCCCTTTGTTCAGGCAGTTGCTGGCCATTTCCCCCCTTCCCTGGGTTGCCTCTTCATTCTGTTGGTTCTTTCATTTGCTGTGCAGATTTGATACGAGCCCATTTGCAGATTCATATTATATCCTCTTCCTTTGAGGTTCTGCTCGTGGAGTCCTTGCCTATGCCTGTGTCCTCAAGGGTTGTATCTATTCTATCTTCTAGCAGTGCGGTAGCCGATACACCGTGTCAGCTTGAGGGGCTGGAAGCCTAACTGACTCGGCTCAGCAACTCCATGCCTGAGGGCAGTGGGGGCACGCCCCAGAGCGACTCAGCAGTTATGGGGTATACGAGGGGTTCAGGAAGCTTCTGCACACCACTTCGGAGGAACTTGGATCTCTGCAGCCGCCACCACCTTCTTGGAGGAGCTCCGGTCTTCCCAGTCAGCACAGAGGGAAGAGAGAGGCATGCCGCAGCCGCTGCTCCTCTCTGCTCTTTGTGGCTTTCTGCGGCCATGAACTGCTGCTCTCTGCCATGTGCCACCCTGCCTTGGAGCCAGCCAAGTACAGACTGAAACCTCCACAAACTGTGAGCTAAATAAACCTTTCCTGCCTTAAATTTGGGTGTCAGGTATTTGGTCTGAGCGATGAGTGAAAAGTAGCTGAGACAAGCAGGTCAAGTATGTCTGTATTAATACTGAGATCTTTGATTCATCCCTTTTTTAATTTGTTCCGTGCGTGGTGAGATGCCTGGGTCTACTCTTAGTCTTGCACTGCAGGCAGCCAGTTTCCCAGGACCGCTTGTTGGAGAGACCGCGTCTCCTTCGGGGTGCCCAGACAGCTGAGTACTGAGCACCTGTGCGCCCTGCAGCTAGCTCTGCTGGCCGGGCTGGCTCTGTGCGAGCCACGACCGACTGTCCTCAGCGCAGCAACTTCACAGCACAGCTGCAAGTCTGGGGCTGAGGGGCCTCCTGCTTCGCTCCTGTTCCCCAGGTTTGCTTTGGCTGCTCTGGTCTCTTCTTGTTCTTATGAATTTCAGGATGGTTCTCTCTAGTTCTGTGAGAAATGCTGTTGAATTTTTATTTGGATTGTTTTAAATCTGTGTATCAGCTGTGTATAGCAGGGCCGGCCCGATAGCTCAGGGGACTAAAGCGCCTGCTTAGGCAGACGCAGGGACCAGCTTCGATCCCCAGCATGCTGTCCCAGCCCTGACCCCAGGGCACACTGAGAGGGTGACTGACACTGGGCATGGTGGTGCAAGCCTGTAATCCCAGAGCTTGGGAGGCTGAAAACAGGAGAATCACTATGAGTCCGATCTGTGTGGTGAGACCCTGTAGACCCTGTGCTAAATACCTTAAAAAAAAAAAAACCAGAAAGTATAGGTATTTTGACAATATTGGTGCTGTGTATCCCGGAACAGGGAAAAACTTGATTTTCTGTTGTCTTCTTCAACCTCCTTTTCCAGTGTGCTGTAGTTTTCATTGTAAAGGTCATTTACTTCCTTTGTTAGGTTTATTACTAAGTGTATCATTTTTCTTGATGCCATTGTAAATAGATTGCTTTTCCAATTTTTTTCGCAGTGAGCTCATTAATGGTGTGTAGGAGTGCTATTGATTTTATATTCCTCTGCTTTAGTGAATTTGGCTAATAGTTCTAGGAATTTTTGATGTAATTTCTTTGGATCCTCTTTTACATAGAGAATTGTATTTTCTGCAAATAAGGGCAATTTTAATTATTCATTTCCTATATACATGTCCCTTTTGTTTCTTTCTCTTACCTCACAGCTCAGACTAACGTTTTGAGCCTCACATGATCATAACTGAGCCAACGTCTCTCCTCCCTCCCTCCCTCCTCCAGGATTTTGGGTTATCATCTCCCAACAGCAGAGGCTACGGAGGCAATCTTATCTGCAGAGTAGGAACACAAAAAGGTGGAGGACTCCCTCTCTATAAAAGAAGTTAGGAAGATTAGGCAAGTGGTGGGAAGCAGCGTGGAACCCGCGGAAGCGCCGCTCCAGGCGGTAGCAGGGCGAGCCCTGGATCTGCTCCACAGCAGTGCACCATCCCAGCCCACACCATCCTCCAGAGAAGGCAAAAGCAAGAGTCACAGATGGGTCCCCTGCTCCAGGTGCATGAAAGGAAGAAGCTTGTCCTGAGCCCACAGACCGCGAGCAGTGTTGTCGGTGGCAGCAAACACCTCCTCCACAGTCACCCCCCTTTCTCCTGCCCCCTCACACCAGCAAGCTCTCAAAACAAATTAAGGTTTTTACTTTGTATTTTATATTTTCTTTATTATTTTGATTACAGTACAGTATTTTAGTCATTTTTACCTGAATATTTTTGGGTTGTGGGATGAATCATCTGAGTTTCCTGTTTCTTATGGGGAATTGGCTTTGATGTACACATGCTTGGGATTACAACCATGCTTGCTTCTGCAGTACTAGCTTTGCATTTGGGTAGCCCTGGATCACACAGCACCACAGGTTGAGCCCCGTGCTTTGCACTGAGCCACGTACCCATCTTTCTTTTTTTTGAAGTGAGATATTTTTGGAGGAATACCAAGAGTCAAACTCAGGACCTTACATTTGCCAAGCAGGTGCTTGTGCTGCTAAGGTATATCCCTGGCCCATAGTCCTTGTTTTTCTAGGATCATCAGATGAATTGCTAGATCTGTGTGTGTGTTGTGGACATTTGCAGCAGTAAACTTTGATCTTTGGGTTGTTTTCCTTGTGTCCTACATGCCCTGGCTTGGTGTACTAATACTGTCATTTAATTCTAAACCCACTGATTATTCAAAAGATTATCGTTTAATTTCCATCTTTGCATGATTTCTGTGGAGGTTTTGCCTCTGATTTCTAATTTCATTGCACTAAGTTCTGATAATATGCACAATATAATTTTGATTCTTTTGCCTTCACTTAATGAAGCTTTATGCGTTAGTTGTGGTCTATTGTGGAGAAATTTTTGTGTGCTCCTGAGAATGCTCTGCTGCTGGATAGAATGCTCTGTAGGTATCTGCTAGGTCTGTTCATTCAAAGACTTGGTTCATCTCTAGCGTTTCCTTGTTGATTTTTCGTCTAGCTGGTCTAACTGCAACAGTGGCATATTGACACGCCACATTACAATTATATTGATGTGTGGCTGATCTACTTCCAGTGCTGTTTGTTTAATGAAATTGGGCGCACCATTGTTCGATGGAGGTGTGTTTACACTGGTTATCTCTTCCTGCTGAAGTGTTCTCTTAAACAATATGTTTTTCCTCGTCTGATCAGTTCTGGCTAAAAGTCCACTTTGTTCGTAAATAGGATTAACTACTCCTGATTGTTAGCATGGAGAATTGTTTTCCCCTTTGATGTGTTTAGTCTACGAATATTTTTTGAGTTACATTTAGGTCTTGTAGCTGGCAGGCCACTGGATCCTGCTCCTTGGTACGTTCTGTGCATCTGTGATTGCACTGGGGAAGATGATGGGATTAAGGGCATTCACGCTCGAGCTGCCCCCATTTGCCGGCAGAAGCCTCAAGTCTATCTCTTCTATAGCTGAGCAATACTCAGGTAGAAATTGTGGGAAGGAGAACCTGGGATGAGGCAAAGGACCGATGCAAGAAGCCAAGAAGGTGTGTTTGGGTAGAGACGCAAAACCGTTCGGATAACTGTAATGTCAGTTGCTGCTGATCTTTTGAAAGTGGCAGTTAATGCTTAAATTGTTTTTAATTTTTTAAATTGATTTTTTTCTCTTTTGAATTTCTTATAACTTTTTTGTTAATTTTTAAATGACTCTTACACACTTATATCTGGTAATGTGAACAACTAATTTGAAAATAGTATCATGTAATACAGCATCCACTGTGGAATTCCTGTTACTTTGCTTAGTGAATTCTTGTATCATTTCTAATGCTGTTGTTTCTTTATATCTCTATTTTGTACTCTTTAAAGAGAAAAAGGATCATTTACAGAGTTGTTAACAACGGCGCTGAAGTGTCTGCGGTTAGTTTGATCTCTGGTTGCTGGCTCCCTCTCCCCCCTTGACGGCGCACCCTCCCTAGTGTGCACCCCACTGCACACAGGCGCTGTGAGCTGCCCTGCGCCTTTCCAGGACACCCTTGAGAACTTTTCTGAGTGCTGACGTAGTGAGGTCACGCTGGTATCTGGATGCCCCCCAGCCTCATGTGATCATAGGAGGGCCTTGCAGGGGCTGATCTAGCATGTGTGGTGCTGGAATCAAGGATGTAACCCTTCGATTGATTCATGGTGCTGTGCTAGGATTAAGGTTGCCCACTCGGGCCGTGAGAGCTGCCTGCCCCAAGGGTCTGTAGCCTGGCAGCTTGTAAGGGACAGAACGAGTTGCTGCTGCTGCCTGCTGCCTGCTGCCTGCTCCCTTCCTGCCCTCTGCCCACCATGGGCTGCTTTTCCTCTGCCATGCAGCCTGTCTTGGAGACAGACAGCTTGGAGCTGAAACTGCGAACCAAAACAAACCTTTCCTCCTTTAACTTTGGGTGTTGGTATTTTGTCTCAGCAAGAAGAAATTTAACTATGGCAGTGGTCAGGAATTTCTTTAGGTTCTCTTTATCATGAAAATGTTATTGCTCCATCAATCTGGAAAAATAATTTTGAAGGATACATCAATCTGGGTGCAAGTTATTTTACATTAGGGCTTAAAACACTTCTTGCCAAGCTCCCCTTGCTTGTAAGGTATGTGTTGCAAAGTCTACTCCAATTTTAATGATTTTGCTTTTGTAAGTGATGTATTGTTTTCCTGCAGTAGTTTCTCAGGTTCAGTTCTTGGGCTGGACCTTTGGAGCTTGGCTATGATGTGTAATGGGATGTTCTCTTCTGAGCTTGGCATTTGGGGTTCTCTGTGCCTCACTTACCTCTGTATATAAAATTCTTTTTCCATATTTGGAAATTTTTCTACACTGATTCTGTAAACAGGTTTTCTAAATGCCATTTGTGCTGTCTTCTGATTTTACGCTTATTCCCATCAATCTTAGTCTTCTTTGCATCCTCTACAGCTATTCGTTCCACTTTTATGTATGCCTCTCCCAGTAACTGATCGCTGACCATCGCCCTTTCTTTTCATCCTGACGTCTGTCTGCATAATAGTAGCCTCCACTTTTGATAGTTTTGATCTTTTGAATTTCTGTTTGGTATCTTTTCATGAACTCTAATTCCTTCCTATGCTGGATGTTCACATTTTGCATTGTTTTGTTTAGCTCAGCTAGCTTTTTATTTGTGTCTCCTGTGAGCTTGCTGGACATTTTATTTGGCCCATTATTTGTTTGGTTATCTTCTTTGAGCTCACGAAGTACCTTACTGATCTGTTTTTTCTCTTCTGCCACCTTTGCAAGTAATCCTGCTGTGTAGCGTTGGATCCCCGCCCCCCAGTGTCCCGTGGTTAGCTTTGGAGGGGTTGGGGTTTTTCGGGGGTGTCTTATTGCCTAGCTTTCTCCTATTTCCACTTTCTTCCTGAGGCTTGAAGGCTGACTGGAGCAGAGACTGTTGCTAGTGTGGAGAGCGTTTCAGTTGGTGTCTGTCTTTCAGCGATGCACTCTGGGTGCTGCCTGTCCCAGAACCCCCCACGCCCGCCCCCATTCCTCTGTGAAGGGAGGCTGTGGTGCGTTCAGCTCACTGCCCAGTTCTCCAGGCGGGGCTGAGGTCGGGCTAGTGACACCAAGGCACTGACATGCAGCACAAAACCGTGACAGCAGCAGCTGTGTCACCTTGGCTGTAGTAATAAGCACAGCAACAATAACAGGGTCAAAGACACAGGATGTTGACATACTCTAAGAATCCCTGGTGTCCCACCCTGAACCACAGAGAAGAGGCCTAAAATTATCATACAAACACTAAGGCATGCGAAATATTGACCTGCAGTAAACACCTGCCACGAGGAACGACTTCACCACTCACAGTAGAACAGCAGTCAACAGCCATAGCACAGAGTGAACCGCATAAACATTCATGAGGCTATTTCTTATTCCCATGTCTCCTCACAGTCTTTTCAACAACTTCATAGGAATGGGGTTACTGGGCCAAAGCTAGGGTTTGGGTATTCTTGGCCTTCTTTGCTACAAAGCTCTCAGGCCGATTTGGGTTTTAAGAGATGGAATCACTAATTTAACTTCTCCGATTGGGCACACATTGTTTGAAGGTATTCAGCCTGCTCTGAAGGCATTCGTGCAACCTGCGTTTCCACAGCACCAGGGCCCTGTGGCCTACAAAGGCACTCTCTCTGTGTGGCACACTTTGAGAATAAAAGGTTCTCTTGTATGTCAAGATATGCAGTCGACTTCCCCGCGACTTCCTTCTCCAGGGTCCATTTCTGTCCCTTAGGGCCAACAGGGAATGAGTTACTGGGCTTTCTCTCCTTCTGTATGCCAGCTCTTCACCCTGGCCACACTCCCCTCTAGTTAGGTCCGGGCCTGACAACCCACAGGAAGGAGATACTCCTGGTGTTGGTTCCTTCCTGTGACTGACTTTTCTGCTCAGACAAGCCACGGTTCATCCCTGATCTGAGATCCCCTCTGTGCTCATAGCCAAACAGAGCGCAGCAGGCAAAGCTCAGGTACTGCACGGTGGCAGCCAGGCAGGCTCCCGTGCACCTCCACTTCATGTGTGAGGACACAGTCCTCTCCCAGGCTGAAGAGCAGCCTGGTGTTGAAGCCCAGGGAGCCCCACATTTGCTGAGCATTCATGCAAGTGACATGCCTGCAGGAACCAGAGGGACAAGTGGCTGTTGCTCCCTTGGGGCACCAATGTGTAGCCACAGCAAGTGCTCATAGATCACAAGGAATGCGTCTAAGCTCCCGGAAGCAAGAGGTGTGGACCAGACTATGCTTCCTGCGCTTTGCACCGGGAGGCCAGCAAGCCAGCTCGGCTTCGGCTTGAACTTCATTTTCTTGCAAATTTGCAAAGCAGAGAAGTAATGTCCTTCCCAGAAGGATGTCACTGGGGAAAACAAGGGAAGGAGACACTGAGAGACGCTAAAGAAGAGCTGCTGTCCTCAGTTCCTCGACGCTCACGTTGTTCTGTGTTCAAAATATATCATCCAGCCACGCTGAGGAACCTAATCTTTAGCCTTTGGGTGAGGCCTTTGCATTTATAAATATCCCAAAATGAAGAAAACTGCCTGTAGACTGTACAACCTCCTCCTTGAAAAGTTCTCCACTGTGCCCAACTCCCATTACTTGTGCTTCTCTCTCTCCAGCTGCAAAATGCTCAGGCTGAGGCAGATGCTCCCGGAGGGCTTTGGCCCTGTTTTTCCTCTTGCCTGTCATCCTTGTAGCAGCCTAAAACTGCTGGTCTTCTCTTCTTGAAGGAGATGGGAAGTAACACTCCAGCAGTCCCTGATGGGAGCTCTGGTGGGCGTCCTCTGCGGGCGCCGTCCTGTGCTCACTGCCGCTCCGTTAGGGAGGGGGCATCGCTGTGCAGGGTTAGCCTCCCACACACAAGAGGCGTTACCACAGAGAAGTTCATGGTGAGTCCTAGATCGGCCAGGGCCTTCTGAGACCAGCGGCTTCCCAAGTCCACGTCTGTCCACAGTGCCAGCCCGGAGCTGCTGGACACCGTCCTGCACACCGAAGTCCATCCCTCTGGAGTCCTGTTCTGTCCATGCTGCCAGTTCTCCAGCCTGCCTTCAGAGTGGGCCATCCTTGCTGCAGCTGACCAGAAGCGACAGAGCACACGTGCACGCTGAGGGCTTCTCTGGTCAATCCCACCTGGCATTCTAATTAGAAAATAAACCTTCACAAACATGTGCCTGGCTGACCTCTTCCTGCCAGCATGCAGGGACAGTGAGCGCTCTTGGCAGGTGAGGTGACTCTGCCACAAAAGCCATTCCTGTGGAAGCCACGAGCATTATGAAAGGGACCCAACGAGTGGCCCCGCTAGATGACAACCTTGCAGAACTTCTGATCACATGTATGCTGAAAATTGTGGTGTCTTTTGACTCCAGGATCAGCTACATAATGTGCAGAGTATAACAGGAACACTGAGCAACCACCCTCCTCCTCCCTGGTGCTAGAAGCCTACTCCTCCTGCTTCCGCAAGAGCAAGGACACGGACGTTTGCCTTTCCGTGTTTGGCTTGCTTCACCGACAGTGTTCTCCAGCCCCAGCTGACCGCTGCAAACGGCAGCACTGAAAGGGGGAGTGGTGGCGGTGACCACAGGCTGTGGAGCCTCAGCCGGACAGGAGGAGCCATGCGACTTCTTGCCTCTTCTTTCCTGCTTTTGTCTTTTCTCTTAAGAACCACTCGACAGCACCGTGATGCAGCCGATGGGCACTGCGGGTCTGCACGCTGGTAGAGGGTGTCTGGCGAGCATTCTCATTAAGGCAGAGGGTCACATACCTGAGAAGACGGGGAGGGCGGTTGGCTTAGTTTGATCATGCTGTTATGTGTCTAGATATAACAGCATCACTTCACGTCTCTTGAATATTTATGACTAAAATTTGTCAAATAGTTGAATAAATATGGGACTCTAAGTTCCAAAATCACTAAGAATTTCAATATGGCTAAAGCAGAGCCGTAGGCCAAGCACGGGCTTCCTAGACGCAGAGGCGTACTCACACGCTGTCACGTACACAGCACCTGTGTCCTCACACACTCATACACAGAAGCTCCAGACGCAGGGCACGGGTCCTGGACGTGGGGGTGGGAGGGCCCAAGGGCCAAGGTAGGCCACAGGATGGACCTAGGGATATGAAGAGGAGGGGATATCTCTCTCTCTCT
>NW_004525969.1:0-796 GCF_000260255.1 Octodon degus
GAAAGTCACAAACTAAATGGATGTATTCTCTTATGAGACTGAATGACATGCCACTCTCTTCACAGAGTGGAACTGTGAAGTACTTTAGTTAGAAAAGTGATGCTTTAACCAGTGTTCTCTGTTGCGCTGCATACAGGAACAGGTACTGGAGTGCCCTGCTTCAGAAAGAAGCTGGAGCTTAGCTGGCTCTTCTGTATTAAGAACTCACATTAGAAACACAAATCATGCAGGAGAAACAAACAGATCTCCTGTTGGCACTGGAGTCTAGATACATGATTGTGGATCCTTCCCCATTGGAATCAATGGGAGAGAGATGAAAATTCTGCAGCTTCTCTGCACCTCAAGGTGGAAAGTCACAAAACTTCACGGATGCTTTCTCTTAGGAGACTGAATTATTTGACACTCTTTTCACAGTGCGAAACTGTGAAGTACTTTAGTTACAAAAGTGAAGTTTTACCAGAGTTTTGTTTTGTGCTGTATACAGTAACAGGCATTGGAGTGCCCTGCTTCCCAAAGAGGCTGGAGCTTAGCTGGCTCTTCTGTATGAAGATCTCACACTTATAAACACAAATCATGCCGTAGAAACAAGCAGCTCTCCTCAGGGCACTGGTGTCTAGAAACGTTTTTGTGGCTCTTTGCCCATAGGAATAAATGGGAGAGAGAACAAACTTCAGCAGTTTCTCTGCACCTCCTGGAGGAAACTCAGAAACTTCTCAGATGCTTTCTCTATGAGACTAAATGATATTTGAATCTTTGCACAGTGCGGAACGGTGAAGGACTTTAGTTACAAAAGTGA
>NW_004525969.1:3662-5183 GCF_000260255.1 Octodon degus
AAACAAGCAGCTCTCCTCAGGGCACTGGAGTCTAGAAACGTGTTTGTAGCTCTTTGCTCTTTGAAATGAATGAGAGAGAGAACAAACTTCTCCAGTTTCTCCGAACCTCCTGCTGGAAAGTCACAAACTTTATGGATGCTTTCTCTTAGGAGACTGAATTATATATCACTGTAATCACTGCATGGAACTATGAAGTACTTTAGCTACAAAAGTGACATTTTATCAAGAGTTCTCTGTTGCGGTGTATACAGGAACAGGCATTGCAGTGCCCATCTTCACAGATTCCCTGGAGCATAGCTGGCTCTTCTGCATGAAGTACTCACACTTAGAAACACAAATCATGCAGTAGAAACAAGCAGCTCTCCTCAGGGCACTGGAGTATAGAAACGTGTTTGTGGCTCTTTCCACTTTGCAATGAATGGGAGAGAGAACAAATTTCTGCTGATTCTCTGCACCTCCTGTGGAAAGTCACAATCTTCACTTATGCTTTCTCTTAGGAGACTGAATCATATGCCACTCTATTCACAGCATGGAACTGTGAAGTATTTATTTGCAAAACTGATGTTTTAGCCAGAGTTATGTGTTGCGATGTACACAGGAAAAGGCACTGGAGTGCCCTGCTTCTCAAAGAAGCTGGCAATTGGCTGGCTCTTCTGCATTAGGAACTCAACTTAGAAAAACACAAATCAATCCGGACACAAGTAGTTCTACTCAGGGCACATTAGTCTAGAACCGTGTTTGTGGCTCCTTGCCATTAGGAAAGAATGGGAGACAGAAGAAACTTTTTCAGTTTCTATGCACCTCCAGGTGCAAAGGCACAAACTTCACGTATCCTTTCTCTTAGGAGACTGAAATATTTGCCACTCTTTTCACAGCGTGGAACTGTGAAGTACTTTAGTTACAAAAGTGACGTTTTAGCCAGAGGTCTGTGTTGGGTTGCATACAGGAAAAGGCATTGGAGTGCCCTGCTTCAGTAAGAACCTGGAGCCAAGGTGGCACTTCTGCATTAAGAACTGACACTTAGAAACAAAAATTGAGAAGGAAACAAGCAGCTCTCCTCAGGGAACTGGAATCTAGAAATGTGTTTGGGCTCTTTGCTCTTTGAAATCAATGGGAGAGAGAACAAACTTCTCCAGTTTCTCTGCACCTCCTGCTGGAAAGTCACAAACTTTATGGATGCTTTCTCTTAGGAGACTGAATTTTATGTCACTGTAATCACAGCATGGAACTGTGAAGTACTTTAGTTACAAAAGTGACGTTTTATCCAGAGTTCTGTGTTGCACTGTATACAGGTACAGACATTGGAGTGCCCTGCTTCCGAAAGTAGCTGGAGCATAGCTGGGTCTTCTGCATTAAGAACTCACACTTAGAACACAAAACATGCAGTAGAAACAAGCAGCTCTCCTCAGGGCACTGGCGTCTAGAAACGTGTTTGTTGCTCTTTGCCCATAGGAATGAATGGGAGAGAGAACAAACTTCTGCAGTTTCTCTGCACCTCCAGGTGGAAAGTCACAAACTTCA
>NW_004525969.1:5517-7363 GCF_000260255.1 Octodon degus
GGTGGAAAGTCACAAAATATAAGGATGCTTTCTCTGAGGAGACTGTATGATTTGACACTGTTTTCACCGCACGGAACTGTGAAGTACTTTAATTACAAAAGTGAGGTTTTAGCTAGAATTCTGTGTTGCGCTGTATGCAGAAACAGTTATTGGAGTGCACGGCTTCCCAAAGAAGGAGGAGCTTAGCTGGCTTTTCTGCATTAAGAACTCACACTTAGAAACACAAATCATGCAATAGAAACAATCAGCACTCCTCAGGGCACTGGAGTCTAGAAACGTGTTTGTTACTCTTTGCCATTTGGAATGAATGGGAGAGAGAATAAACTGCTGCAGTTTCTCTGCACCTCCAGGTAGAAAGTCCCAAAATTCACGGATGCTTTCTTTTGGGAGACTGAATGTTTGGCACTATTTGCAAAGCGCGGAACTGTGAAGATCTTTAGTTACTAAGGTGAAGTTTAAGCCTGAGTTCTGTGTTGCACTGCATATAGGAACAGGCATTAGAGTGCCCTGCTTCCCAAAGAAGCTGGAGCTTAGCTGGCTTATCTGCATTAAGAACTCACAGTTAGAAACACAAATCCAGCAGGAAACAATCAGCTCTCCTCAGGGCACTGGATTCTAGAAAACTGTTTGATGCTCTGTGCCAAAATAAAAGAATGGGAGAGAGAAAAAACTTCTGCAGTTTCTCTGCACATCCTGGTAGAAACTCACAAACTAAATGGTTGCTTTCTCTTAGGAGACTGAGTGACATGCCACTCTCTTCACAGCGTGGAACGATGAAGTACTTTAGTTACAAAAGTGATGCTTTAAACAGAGTTCTGTGTTGCACTGTATACAGGAACAGGCATTGGAGTGCCCTGTTTCCCAAAAACCTGGAGCGTAGCTGGCTCTTCTGCATTAAGAACTCTCACTTAGAAACCCAAATCATGCAGCAGAAACAAACAGCTCTCCTCAGGGCACAGGATTCTAGAAACGTGTTTGTGGCTCTTTGCACATAGGAATGCATGGGAGAGAGAACAAACTTCTGCAGTTTCTCTGCACATCAATTTGGAAAGTCACAAACTTCACGGATGCTTTCTCTTAGGATTCGGGAAGAATTACCACTCTTTCCACAGTGCTCAACTGTGAATTACTTTAGTTAAAAAAGTGATGTTTTAGTCAGACTTCCATGCTGCACTTTATACAGGACAAGCATTGGAGTGGAATGCTTCCTAAGAAACTAGAGCTTAGCTGGCTCTTCTGCATTAAGAACTCACACTTAGAAACACAAATCATGCAGTAGAAATAAGCAGCACTCCTCCGGGCACTGGAGTATAGAAACATGTTTGCGTCTCTTTTCTCTTTGGAGAGAAAAGGAGAGAGAACAAACTTCTGCAGTTTCTCTGCACCTCCTGGTGGAAAGGCACAAAATTCACAGATGCTTTCTCTTAGGTGAGTGAATGATTTGCCACTCTTTTTACAAGGCTGAACTGTGAAGTTCTTTAGTTAAAAAAGTGACGTTTTAGCCAGAGATCTTTTTTGCACTGTATACAGGAACAGGCATTGTAGTGCCCTGCTTCCCAAAGAAGCTGGAGCTTAGCTCACACTTCTGCATTAAAAACTCCAACTTAAAAACACATATCATGCAGGCAACAAGCAGCTCTCCTCAGGGAACTGGAATCTAGAAACTTGATTGTGTCTATTTCCTCTTTGGAATGTGTGGGAGAGAGAACAATCTTCTGCAGTTTTCTGCACCTCCTGGTGGAAAGTGACAAACTTCACGGATGCTTTCTCTTAGGAGACTGTACGATTTGCCACTCTTTAAACAAGTCCAAACTGTGAAGTTCATTACTTAAAAAAGTGACATTTT
>NW_004525969.1:8330-8714 GCF_000260255.1 Octodon degus
ATGCAGTAGAAACAAGCAGCTCTCCTCAGGGCACTGGACTCTAGAAACGTGTCTGTGGCTCTTTGCCCTTTCAAATGAATGGGAGAGAAAACAAGCATTTTCACTTTCTCTGCACCTCCTGGTGGAAAGTGACAAACTGCACGGATGCTTTCTCTTAGGAGACTGCATGATTTTGCACTCATTTCTCAGCACGGAACTGTCATGAACTATATTTACAAAGGTTAAGTTTTAGCCAGTGTTCTGTGTTGCGCTCTATACAGCTACAGGCATTGTTGTACTCTGCTTCATAAAGAAGCTGGAGCTTAGCTAGCTCTTCTGCATTAAGAACTCATATTTTGCAACACAAATGATGCAGTAGAAACAAGGAGCCCTGCTCAGGGCTCT
>NW_004525970.1:0-514 GCF_000260255.1 Octodon degus
GATCTCTTAAAAACAATGAGTATGCAGGAAAGAATAATTCATCACCTGCAAGATGATGCAAAGATGAACAATGTCGCTAATAGGCATCAATGAGAAAGAAGGAGTCAACACAAATGACATTAAAAAAATATGGGCAGAAGTAATAGCAGAAAATTTCCCAAATATGAGGGAACAATCTGACATTCAGTAACGGAAGCATATAGAAGTCCAAAGAACCTCAACCAATGAAAAACACATTGAGACATATAATAGTCAAGATCCCAGAAATTCAGCACAAGAATAATTTACTGAAACCAGCTAGAGAAAAAAAGCAAATCACATTCAAAGGAAAACCCCTCAGAATTATGGCGGACGTCTTTGCAAAAACCATGCAGGCAAGAAGAGCATGGAGCAGAGTACTTCAGTTTCTCTATGAAAACAAATTCCAGCCGAGACTACTATACTCTGCAAAACTCTCTTTCAAGTTTTATGGAGAAGTGAAATACTTCCATGACAAAGAACAGCTAAAAAATTT
>NW_004525970.1:876-1343 GCF_000260255.1 Octodon degus
TATACAGGCTAGGGGAAAAATTCAAGAGGAAGAGGTAACACTCATAAATATGAATGCACCAAACACGGGAGCACCCAACTATATAAAGCAAAACTTAATGGACATGAAGTATCTAATATCCAATATCAAAATTTTAACAGGAGACCTTAACACACCCTTATCTCCAAAAGATAGGTCAACAGACAAAAACTTAGCAAAGATAACAGCACTGAACCAGAGTTTGAAACAAATGTACTTGGTGGATATATAGAGAGTGTTCCACCCAAACACAGCTGAATACACATTTTTCCCAGCTGCACATGGGTCATTTTATAAAATAGACCACATACTGGTCCATAGCTCATGCTTAAGTATATGAAAGAAAACAGAAATTATCCCATGCACATTATCGGACCATAGTGCAATGAAACTGGAGGTAAATGACAAAAGAAACCAGAAAAGAACTTTCAATACATGGAAATTAAATG
>NW_004525970.1:4475-5588 GCF_000260255.1 Octodon degus
TATATAGTTGCATTCTCTTAATGAATAGAATGATTTGTTCTAATGGTGTTTGTAAGTAGGATCACAAGTCTGCATCTTGTACAGCAATTAACCACTAAGAAGAATATATGCAGTGTATTATTTGTTGAAACTGTAGTTTCGACTTGATTTGAAACTGTCTCATTGCTATATGTTTATCAATAAAACTTTGAAAAGAAAAAAAAAGAACACTTACACCAGGGGATAAATCTGCCTCAGATAAAGTTCATCATTCTCTTTAGAGTTGACACATTTTTTAATGCCTTTGATTATTTTCACAACTCAGTATATGCTCACAAGTGTTCTTTTACTGTCTAGGGTACACTTCCAATGGCTGCATATGCCGTGTACTCCACATACAAGTATTACTCACATTCCTGATGATGTTGCAGAACTGACTGCATACAGACAAATGCATGCAATTAAGCCCTGTGTTCATGAATTGAAAACTACCATTGTTCCATTGTCTTCAGTTCAACAATAAAGGTTATGGCAATTTTCATCCTCCATGCAATCTATGCTGGCTAACTTCCTTGGTACTGTTGACTGTCACTATCTTCCAGATAAATTCCTACAATTTGCTTTCCTTACACCCTTTGTGTTCCCTTCAAAAACAGGTTTAGTCCCCATAGCAATGTGCAGCTCTGTCTTCACAGATGGGTCAGCTTCAGATTGGGGAGGTTATGTAAAAGCCTTCTCTTCCACAATAAAGGACATGAGTTTCTCTTCTGCACAAAAGATTAAATTACTTACATATTCTTGACCAGCAGTGACCAGCAGTCCTATGGGCCTTGCAAGATCATTCATCCACTGTAACTATCCTCTATTCAGACAGTGTTAATGTCTGTTTTGTAGTGTCCTACATCAAAACTGCCTATATACACACTGATCTAACAGATCTTGTACATTTACTTCACATTCTCCAAGTGTCATACAGTTATTTCCGGTTCCCTGTTTTGCTAGTGACATATGTTCTCTTTCTCAATTGTGAGGAGCCCTCACTGAAGAGAAAGCTACTCTACACAGATTGCTGGATGCCACGACTTTTATATCCTCAGATACTATTCAACAGTTTCTGTGTCTCATGCTACCTTT
>NW_004525970.1:6562-7853 GCF_000260255.1 Octodon degus
AAGACAAAACAAAATATAAAAATACCAAATATGTAGCTTAACTTTAAATAAAAAATTATATCCCTTCCAAATTAGTGTGATAAGAGATCTCAGCTAATCAACAAATAAAATCGGACTAGATTATTTATAATTATAATTTTCTAAAAATTGTAATAGAGTTACTATAATTTAGTTTGGCCAAGAATATATGAGTGCAAGCTTGATTTGGTAAAGATGTTTGTGGATTCTGTGTATTTTTTATGTGTTTGCATGTAATTCTATGAATAACTGTTCTTTTTATTTGAACTTCAGGATGCAGACTTACAAACATGTTTGTCCCTAAGTTACAAGCTGGTCTAAGTGATAGCAAATATGGTTTACTCTAAGTACTAAAAACAAAGATAATTAACAGAAACCCATTAGGAACACAGAGAGAGGGCCAGGGAGATAGCTCAGAAGTATAAGAGTTTGCCTGTCAAGGGCAGGGTCCTGAGCTCAATTCCCAGTTCTGAAAAAAAAAGAAAGAATGCAGAGAGATTACTGGACAGAGCTCCTCTTAGTGGATAGTATGATGGCCAAAGTTTGTTCAATTATAAAGAGTCTTAATATTCTCTAGAGTTTCTTGGAAGACACACCCAATAGTTTGGTCATCGGTTAAAAATAATTATTTAGAAAAATTAAAAGATTTTCTCATAAAAGTTTCTCTTGATGCAAATCTAAATTAAGAAACAAGTTTCCACATATTTATGATAATTCATTATTGTTCACCTCATTGTTTGTTAAATATATTCATGATTACACATATATAGGTCTTCCAAAATGTGAAAAAAAGATTGCTCGCTATGATAAAAGATTTTCTCTCACATTGAGACCTCTATCTTTAAGAAAACTCATGATGTACATAACAAATTACGTAAAAAATATGTATTATATAAAACTACTTTGTTAATAACATTATGCTTTGTCAAAATGAAAAATTATGTATGTCACAAAATATTATGATGGTCTTGTTTCCACGTTATATATAATTTCGATTTCTAAATTTCTGTGTCAAAATGTCTAATTTTTGTAGGGATTTAAGTATTAGAATATCCATGACTATTGGGAAATAACAGTGCCATTTTATGTCTAATGTGTTTAATCTTCACATGCATAGTAATGCTAAGCTTACTACCTCCATTTCAAGGTAATGTCAGTAAGCATTTCTTCTGGATGTTTAACAACTAAGCTTTGGAGACCACAAATTAGACAAATAAATGGGCTAACATGGTAGCCAAAATGTTGCCTTTAGTCTTTTGTGCTCACTGAGGAC
>NW_004525970.1:9018-10145 GCF_000260255.1 Octodon degus
ACAGTTCTAGGACTACAAGTGTGGACTGCTAATACTGGCTATATTTACGTTTCTTAAAATACAAATAAAGGGGCCGGGGAGATAGCTCAGTAGAATAAGCGCTTGCCTTGCAAGCAAAAGGGTGTGAGTTCAATCCCCGGTTCTGCCAAAAAAAAATAAAAAATAAAATATACAAATAAAGACAGTAAATCACTTGAGTTGTATAACTACAAGATAGGACTAGCTTCTTTCTTTCTTTCTTTCTTTCTTTTGTTCTTTATTCATTTATTTTATTCTTTCTTTCTGTTTTTCCTTCTTTCTTTGGAGACAGAGCCATCCTGACTGAAAATTCTAGAAATGAATTGAGCTTCAAAAAGTATTTGGCACTAACTTCATGCAGTGTTGGAGAAAAACAATAAGCTATTTGCTTATCAGAGAACAAGCATTTCTGTGTCATCTTTTAGGGACAAAGTAACCTGACAGAAATATTAAAGAGTAAGAATACTTCTTTTCATGTTCTAGGATAACTGAACCTCCACCATAGATATGGGTTAGTTGACCAGGAAAAAATGTGGTTATTGGATTCATGAAGTGTAGGAGACAGTTCCCAACTGAAGACATTGGATAGCCCTCAGTATCCTGCTGCCAGAATGTCTCCCTCTAATCCTCAGGCCACTACTTTTTTCACTTACCTTTCACTACTAGGCCTAAACATCCTCCCCCATCACGTTCTGTGAGTTAAACACTCTCTCGTGTATCCTCATACCTGCATGGACATGTATTTGTAACTCACTTTTCATTGTTTCTGTCCCACCCACGCCCAGTCCTTGTACTCACCTCTTGATCAACTTTGTTGCCATAAGCAAAGAGGAGCACTGCTGAAGGTGATAAAACATTAAAGTTGTGGGCAGGCACTGTGACCTTGTCCTGGTCACATTATTTAATCTTTCTGATGCAGATCCCAGCAACACCGTGGAGCACTGTCAACCTCATCTCACGTCTTCTGTACTTTGGGGACACTGTGACAGGCATCAAGCTACAGAATACAGGCAGGGCACCACCCTACATGGATACAGGAAGAGCTCCATAAGCCTTAGTTAGGAGGGCAGTACCCAGAAAGTTGATTATTAACGATCTTGTGTCAGGTG
>NW_004525971.1:0-755 GCF_000260255.1 Octodon degus
TGAAATGACTGTGACTCACTAACCAGGGCTGGTGGGTGCACCAAAGTCATCACAAGCAAGAGGAGGGAAGCAGAGTTGGAAAGCCACGAGGAAGGGGTCACTGTCCGCAATCCACATGGCTCACAGAAGCAGCAAAGTCCAGGAAACCCACGGTTCCTTGGTGCTCCCAGAGGAGACCACATGGAGACCTCTTTGTTTTAGTCCTGAAAGGCTCCATTTGGACTTTGGGCCTTGAGAACTCAAAGAGAATGGCTTCTGTTGTCATAGGGCCACTAAGGTTATGGAAGTTTCTGACAGCAACTTTGGGAAGCAGATATATTGGCTCAGTGTGTGGCTTTCCAAGGACATTTCTGCATCATTTTCTGGAGTCAGGGAACAGCAGCAGGGCAGCATCCATTAATCCCATACCCATGTGTGTCATCAGTCACATGAAGAATGTAGCTTCCATTCTCATAGACCAAGAGGTGCAACTTGATTGCTTATTGAATGAACTCAGAGCCCAAGCCCAGGCCCTGCGAGATGTGGGAGAGCTTTCTTGATCCCCTGCACTCCCTAGACCCCTCTGGATCCACCCAGGCCCCACCTGTGAGTGAGAACTTCCGCTGTGCTCTTGGGACCCGTTCAGACCCAGAACAAGCCCAGGATCAGTAGGTGTGAGTGTGTGGGAGAGTTTCCACACTCCCCTGCCCCCACTGGACCCCTCCAGACCCAGCCCAAGCCCAGGACCTGCAAGTGTGTGGGAGAGCTTCCATGCT
>NW_004525971.1:1878-3102 GCF_000260255.1 Octodon degus
TCTAAAGAAAACAAACAGATCAAATTTAAAGGAAAACCCATCAGAATAATGGCCAACTTCTCTTCACAAACCATGAAGGCAAGAAGAGCATGGAGTAGAGTACTTCAAGTCCTCTGTGAAAACAAATTCCAGACTAGAATACTATACCCTGCAAAACTCTCTTTCAAGTTTGAAGGAGAAGTGAAATACTTCCATGACGAAGAACAACTAAAGAATTTCATGATGACAAAGCCAACCCTATGCAGACTACTGAAAGATGTTCTACAGAGGGACTACAATGATCAGAACTCCATGAATGAGAATGGAAGGAACCCACTAAATAGGACAAACAATTAAACACAGAAGAAAAATGACTAGACAACAGCAGGTAAATAACATGTCAATTATAATTCAATACATCTCAATTATAATCAACAAAGTAAATGGACTCAATTCATCAATTAAAAGAAACAGATTGGCACAGTGGATTAGGAAACAAAATCCAGCAATCTGCTGTATACAAGAAACACATTTAACTCATAAAGAAATTCATAAGCTGAAATTCAAAGGATGGAAAACAATACTACATGCCCCAACACTTCAGAAAAAAACAGCAGTAGAAATCCTGTTCTCAGACAGTCTCAACTTCAAACTAAGAATGATCAAATGAAATAAAGAAGGCAACTAAATACTGGTTAGGGGAAAAATTCAAGAGGAAGAGGTAACATTCATAAATGTGTATGCACCAAACACAGGAGCACTCAACTATATGGGAAGAATCTTAATGGACATGAAAAATCTAATATCCAATACCACAATCTTAACAAGAGACCTTAACATACCCTCATCCCAAAAAGATAGGTCAAGCAGACAAAAAATTAGCAAAGAAGTAGCAGAACTGAACCAGAGGTTGGAACAAATGGACTTAGTGGATATACAATGTTTCAATCAACCACAGCTGAATACAGATTTTTTTCAGCTGCTCATGGGTCATTTTCTAAAATAGACCACATACTAGTCCGTTGGTCATGCTTAAGTATATGCAAGAAAACAGAAATTATCCGATGCATAGTATCTGACCACAGTGCAATGAAACTGGAAATAAATGACAAAAGAAACCAGAAAAAAACACCAAATATGTGGAAATTAAACAACACTCTGTTCAGTAACCAATGGGTCACAGATGAAATCAAACAAGAAGTTGAACAATATCTACAATTCAATGAAAATTGAAGCACAACTTAT
>NW_004525971.1:5704-6261 GCF_000260255.1 Octodon degus
AACAACACTGAGATACTGTCTCAGCCCAGACAGAATGAATATCATTGAGAAATCAACGAACAACAAATGTTGGGGAGGCTGTGGGGAAAAGGGGACCCTTTTCCACTGCTGGTGGGAGTGTAGACTGGTGCAACCATTATGGAAATCAGTGTGGAGTCTGTTTAAAAAACTATATCTAGAAATCCCCATTCAAACAAGCCATTCCCCTACTGGGAATTTTCCCAGAAGAACAGAATACCTCAATTATAGTGATATATGTGCATCTATGTTTACAGCAACACAATTTGTGACAGCCAAATCTTGGAAACAGCTACAATGCCTGTCATCTGAGGAATGGATAAAAAAGTTGTGGTATTTTTATACAATGGAGTATTACTCAGCTATAAAGGATGATAAACTCGAATCCTTTATATTTAGGTGAATGCCACTTGAAGATATACTCATAAGTCAAATAAACCAGACTCTCATGTGCAAATATCAAATAGTCTCCCTAGTGTAAGAACTCAAAAGAAGAAATAAAAATGGAAAGATATAACACAATTAAAAGGAAAGAAAGA
>NW_004525971.1:8021-8936 GCF_000260255.1 Octodon degus
CTCATGAAACAGGACAAAGATGATTCATAGTTTCTTTTTATTTTTTACCTTAACGTGTAAGAGTTGTGCATATTTGTGGAGTGTGCTGCAGCACTTCAGCACATGTGGGATGAGCCACGCTGTCGTGAAGAGCAACGGGAAGAGCACGGGCTCGGGGTGAGAGGGGTCGCTCAGCTTATTACTGTTGTACAGTGCAGGAGGCTGTGGGTGTTCCAAGCAGGGAGATTGGCTTAGCCTGGTCATGGAGTGTTTGCTTGCAGAAAAGTCTTGTGTTTATTTTATTTTAATGACAATTTGAATTTATTCCCAGTACCCTCTCTTTAGTATTTTGAGACAGGGTCTCATTAACTTGACCAGGTTGATTTTAAACTTGAGATTCTCCTGCCTTACTTTCCTTAGTAGCTAGGATCATAGCATATTCCTTTGTGCCTGACTTTGAGAGGATGGAACGTTTAGGTCATTTCATTTTTTTGTAAGTTTAGGAAATGTGAAAGGATATACATGGGTTTTTATAAAGAAATTTGGTTCCGATAGAGAATGGGTTGGAAAAGAAAAGGAATATCATGCATAGGAACATGGTCATTCCATGTTTTGACTAGGTGTTAATGGGATAGAAGATTAGAGAAATTGAAGATAAAGAATTGACAGAAAAGAGATGAAAGGGTAGACAACAAACAACATTGCAGTCATTTTTTTTTTTTTTTTGCTGCTGTGACCATGTACCTGAGCAAAGGCTTTAGAGGGGGAAAGGTTTATTTGGTTGGTGGTTTCAGGTCTTTGGGTCCATGGTGGCCAAATCCATTGCCTGAGAGGAAGCAGAGGCACCACAGAGGAGAGGTGCTCACCACAGAGGATAGGTGCTCACCACAGACAGAGTTGCTCACCACAGAGCAGAGGTGCTCACCACAGAGAGAG
>NW_004525972.1:0-1303 GCF_000260255.1 Octodon degus
ATGTTTGCTGTGAAGTGTGGAGAATGTTCAGTGCTGTGCTTCCAAACTGCTTTGAATTCTGGAGCTGAAAGCACATCTGCCTGTGTCTAGCCACTGAATACCACTGTCTGTCCTGCCTTACATTTTAAGTCTTTTAGCATGAAGCAGTTAAGAGAATGATTTCATTTACAGTAGATCCGTATAAATGAATACGTTGAAAAATGTAAATTGTCATATGAAAAACAAACCTTATGCATAAAAGTGTGGATTCACATACTAGAAGGAAAACAAATGCTTTGCTTCAGAAAAATGTAGCTAAAAATGCGACTTTCATTCCTTCTTGCGCCACCTGTGAAGGATGAGCCACAACAGAGCTGCTCACTGTGAATTACAGAGCTCCTCAGCTTCCCGCGCCAGAGCATCTGCTTCCGCTCAGGTCTGGGAACATCTGGTGACGTGAGAGCAGGTGCAGAGCTCTCTGTAGTGGCCACGCAGTGCCTGACACATCACCAGATGTGTAGACTGCTGGCTCTAGAGCAGCCCGACCTGCTTCTGCTGGGAAGGAGAAGAGGCGCCCAGACCCTGTCTGCTCACCTCTCCCAGTGACAAGAACTTCAGGGAGATGACAACTCTGAGAACTCTGGGTGATGTCATCCATTGTGCTTACTGGACTGGACTGGTTGTCTATGGAGACGCTGAGACATCGTTGTTTGCTTTCTTTGAAGGGCTGAGCGATACGTTTTTAAAATAAGAGATGAAAATATGATTACATGACACCGAAAAAATTTTATTTTTCCCTTGTCAAAGTGCTGAAAATGATTGTCTGTTTCAGTTTTCCCCAGGTTGAAGTGTTACAGCTTCAGATGTTCACCAAAGCATTTATTTTGCCACCAGGCACAAACATTCTGTACCACATTCTTTAATATATAAGACACTAGAAATTTCTGAAATATTAACACAACCAATCCTCTTATCTCCCAGTAGTTAGTCATAGAGAACATGTGAACACAAATGATAATTGTCGTAGATGAGTGAATTATTTGTCTCATCTGACAGTGCAAGCCACAGCATTTAACCTTCAGAATGAAGATAGCTTTAAGCAGTATGTCTTTGGTGTTCTGCCCCCCAGATTTTACTCCATCTTCTACTGAAATTTTACAAGGACCAAGGGTACTGAAATACACTTCCTCTTGTTGTTGGTGGTCAGGCCAGTGGCCTGAATCTGGGGCCCGATTATCTAGGTGTCTTTGCTTTCTTTCCCTGAAAAATGGGAGAAAAGCTGATAACAATAAAATAATGGTTTGACTACATTGGAAAGGCAGCG
>NW_004525972.1:2422-3510 GCF_000260255.1 Octodon degus
GCAAATATAGCATCTGCCTTTAGAGCTATCAACTCAGGAATTCTCTCAATTATGAAATCTTGCAGTGAAGTTATTTTCTTTTTCAAAATTCAGGTGATGACATTTGTTTATTCCAGATCTGGCATTTTTTCATCATCACTGTTTCGTGACTCATCATCTGCTCCATCTACTTCTGGTAAATCTACAACCTCATCACCACCCATGTTGTTCATCATCTCAGAGAAACGATCAAAATTAGACATGTCTTCATCAGAATCATCCTCCCAGTCTTTCCAATCATTGAAGTCCACACTAAGCCAATTAAGCTTTGCCCGTTCTTTTGTTAACCTAGGCCATGACTGGCCAGATTCTCCTTTTCGTAAACAACATAAAATTGATCTGTCTGCTCTTTTATGCTTGGAATCACTTGGATCAATACAATGAAAAAGATCAATTTCGTTTAAATGTTTAAAATTATCACTTCCTCCAAGACAACTGAAAGTGAGTTTGGATTTTTCAAAATTTACATTAATATCTTTACTGTCTTCAACACAAAATTCAGTGAAGACATAGTCCCTTCGATCATACCACTCTGCAGAAGCAGGCTGCATGGTGAACAGGGCAGGGAAACGGGCCAACGGGTGGGAGGGCCTCTTGCTGCGGCTGCTAGGAGTTGGATCCTCTCCGGTGACGACTCCGGGCGGGCGTTGTCTCCCGGTCGCGGCCTCTTCTCGCTGCCTTCAGGCGACGGCGATAGCGGGCTCGACCTGAGTTCCCACCATGCACCGCGCGGAGCAAGCGGCTCCTCCCTCTGCGAGAAGAGGAAAGTGTAGGGAAAGGGGCGCGAGGACGGAGGATGAACGTGCGTGCGTGCGTGCGAGCGAGGGGTGGTGAGCAGAAGTCAGATACTTGAGCTCTGGGGGGAAAAAAGTTACCATTAGAAATCGTGGAGCAGGGGTCCCCGCGTGTGTGCGCCTAATCTCAGCTGGTCCGCCCGAGACCCTCTGAGCACCAGCCCTAGTCCCCCGTGCTGCCCCATATCCGCTCCGACAAGATGAAAGAAACTATCATGAACCAGGAAAAACTCGCCAAACTGCAGGCACAAGTGC
>NW_004525972.1:4926-6043 GCF_000260255.1 Octodon degus
CCGTCCCCTGTGCTTTGCTAAGCTTGTTCTAAGTAGGTGCTTTAGACCACTGAGCCATCTCACCAGCCCCAAAATTTTACTTTTTATCTGAACAATTGATCCTCATATTTCTGTCCCAAGCAAACTGCAAATGCCCTGTCTAGACATAAGCACTACACATTTATCCAGGAAAAGAGTGACATACATGTGGTGGGAAAAGCTCATGGCTTTCATCTCTTGCAAAATTTCCTGGAGAATCAAAAGAATGTTTAATGTGTAGCACAGCTAAGAACCTAAGTGAAGCATGGACTAGCCAAGGAAACAACAGCCGTTTGTCTGTTACCAAGGAACGAACAAAACCTTTTAGCCTCTCATAAGACTGTCAGCTGTAGATCACGTATGGTTCATATTTGTGACTGCACAGTCCATGGTGGCCTCCAACTTGCTACAGCCTCAAGTTTGCTTTTCTTCTGCCTCACTTTCCAGAATGCTTGTATTACAGGCATGTGATAACTATAATGACTTAACAATTAATAAACATTTACTAATAGGTTTGAAACTCAGAGCTATTAACTCTAT
Source organism: Octodon degus (assembly GCF_000260255.1). NCBI lineage: Eukaryota > Metazoa > Chordata > Mammalia > Rodentia > Octodontidae > Octodon > Octodon degus. The sequence goes on from NW_004525972.1 coordinate 5,485, forward strand.
TCAGAGTAGCTTTTGTTGATGAGCCTTTACAGCATAACAAAAGATGTTCTCCTTAACCTTACAGTTAATTAAATATTATTTTTATTAATTTGAACTTATTCAATTTAATAAATCTTCCATTTTATTCAGTGATTCTTTTTTTCCATAATTGTATCAAGAAACAAATAGAAATGAGACAGTTTCAAATCAAATTGGTAGGACAGTTTCAATAATTAACACATTGTATACTGTCTCCCTAGTGGTTATTTGTTGTACAAGATGCAGACATGATATCCTATTTACAAACACCATTAGAACAAATCACTTTATTCATTGAATTAAGAGAATGTAGCTATATATCTAATCTAACTCTTTTGCATACACAGATAAAAAATGGCCATTCCTCTGTATCCCCCCTTTTTTTGGTAATTGCTATTTTTTTTTTACTCTAATTGAGGAAAGCTAGCAGGTTTATTTTTTTTTAATTTTTTAAGTATTTATTTATTTATTGTGTGTGTGTGTGTGTGTGTGTGTGTGTGTGTGTGTGGCCAGCTCAGCCCACCAGGGGGCAGGGGCTGGC
>NW_004525972.1:8308-9211 GCF_000260255.1 Octodon degus
TCCCCACAGCCTCTCCAACATTTGTTGTTGGGTGATTTCTTTATGATAGCCATTCTTTCTGGAGTGAGATGATATCTCAATGTTGTTTTAATTTGTATTTCATGGATGGCTAGTGATGTGGAGCATTTTTTCATATATTTATTCGCTTTTTTAATTTCATCCTCTGAGAAGGGTGTGTTCATCTCAGATGACCATTTCTGGACTGGGTCTTTAAATTTTGGGGCCCTAGTATTTTTTAGTTCTTTATAAATTGAAGCAAGCAGACATTTGTCTGAGTACTTATTTGTCAAGATGTTTTCCAAATTTGTGGGTTCACTTTCACTTTGTTGGTAATTTCTTTTGACTGCAAAAACTTCGCAATAAGAGGACATCCCAGTTGTTAATTCTTTCAAGTGTTTCCCATGCGATTTGATTATTGTTCATAACCTCTTTGCCTACCCTTATGTCTTCAAGAGTTCCTCCTACTTTCTGTTCCAGGAGATTTAGTGTTTCTTTTTCAATGTTTAGATCTTTAATCCATTTTGACTTTAGCTTAGTGCATGGTGATAGACCTGAGTCATGTTTTAGTTTTCGGCATGTAGAGAGCCAGTTTTTCCAGCACCATTTGTTATAGAGGCTATCTTTCTTCCAGTGAGTAGGTTTAGCCCCTTTGTCAAAGATAAGGTGGCTAAGTGTGTTTCTAGAGGCTTCAGTGTCTTCTAATCTATTCCATTGATCTTCATGTCTATTTTGTTGCCAGTACCATGCTGATTTTATCACAGTAGCCTTGTAGTGTAATTTCAAGTCAGGAAGTGTAATGCCTCTTGCCTTGTCTTTGTTGACCAGGATTGCCTTTGCTATCCTAGGTCTTTTTGGGATCCAAATAAATTTTAGAATGATTTCTCTAGGTGTTTGAAGTATGTT
>NW_004525973.1:0-1091 GCF_000260255.1 Octodon degus
CTTGGCAAAGCACAGGGACCGCGGTTCAATCCCCCAGCACCACATGCCAGCCAGCCCCGCCCCCTGGTGGGCTGAGCGGGCCACATACACACACAATGAATAAATGTAATAAAAATAAATAAATAATTTAAAAAAAAGACTATCAACTTGCATTGACATAACTCAGTAACATGTATGGCAATAGATCCTAAAATGTGTTGAATTAAGGAATTAAAATCATTATGCATCTACTGGAGTTTGTTGAGTCAGGTGCACTGGTAAACCATACAGATTGTGGAATTACCTAAACAGATAAGTTCTCTCTAAAAGCAGTTGGTTTTTATTAAATTAAACATAATTTACAGTAGATGAATTTAATGTTTCACAATCTCCTTGGTACTCTGAGAAAGGGACTCAAAGACTTAGGGAGAAGTAGACTTAGTATGTAATGCCTGTTTACATAACCTCTACTTGCTTAGAATGTTCCTCAGAAGGTTACATGTTTTACTAAGGCTTTTAGAGACAATGGAGAGCACGCCACTGTGGGGCATCACTTGAAGCCTGGAAGGAGATATGAGGTACTGGTATGGCTTCCAGCAAGATCCTGGAAGGTGCCACTGGCTTAGCAAATGAAACACCAGAAATTCCGGACAATTGGTTGTGGGGCATCTACTGCTTTGCCACTGATAGAAATAGGAACTTGATCCTCAGTTTGAGACTCTTTGTCGCAGAAGTTTGGCTGGCCAGGAACTTGAGTGACATTGATCTAATGGTATCTCAGCCAGGGGTGTAGTCCAATAGGGAAATGAAATTCCTACGCTGTAGCCAAACCCTCCAAAATGAGAACCTACAGACTGTGACCAGCACAAGATACACTCTGATGGCAGCTGAAGTTGACTCATAGAGACCCTTCCTCTTCTCTTCCCTCCTTGAACTACGTTCTTTGCTTAATAGCCAGCCACAGCTAGTGTTGCCTCTGTTGCATAAAGTTCTGTACATAGTCTGTTTCTATAGGGGGCAGTCATTGCTATGTCTTAAGGAGCACCAATGGTGCTTTAACAAGTATTTGAAATAAAGACTGTACACAAAGAAAAAAAAAGAGAGAAACAACG
>NW_004525973.1:2037-3536 GCF_000260255.1 Octodon degus
GTAATAATAATGCACCCATCTCCATCAGCTGTGTGATCTTCCTACAGGTGACTTTGTCTTCTTCTCTGCTTGATCTTCAACTCCTTCACCTGTCAAATGGCAGTAAAGGAACAGCCCTTTACTGGAGCTCTCATAAGGGTTGAGATAGAGATTTGGAGATCTAGTGGGAAGCCTGGCCCCCTGAAGAGCCTCTCTAGGAGAGCATCACCCAAAGATATATTTCCCTGAGGGTATGCATAAGGACAGATGCCTTCACTGGGTGGAGAAATAGGTATTGCCTCTTCTTTAAATTTCAGGATGCAGCTGAGGAACAAATTGTATCATACTATAGTTCTGCCTTATTAACAACAAAAAAAAATTTTTTTCCTAGTTTAACCCCTTTCTATATTAGATCCTATGATCAAGGCCAAATGCCTCTTCAATTCTACCACATAATGAGTCTAAACTAAAGGTAACATTGAGTTGTGAGTTGCTCTAAGCAACTTCAGGCCTCCTAGGACTCCTGCCAACACTTACTGCAGGAGTCAACTTTATGGCAGGATACATCAAGATCAAATTCAAGAATGACAAGACTGCCTCTTTGATAGCTGCATCCTCAACCAGCCTCAGAAGCGCTGGTACAATTACCCAGACTTTCTACTACAGCAAGAAGTCAGTGACCATGACAAAGTATGATGTCTGTATGTGAGAATGGTACAGCCAAGTACCATTGTGAACAAGTCCATCTACCCTATGTTCTCAGTTTCAGTCAATGGGAATAAAGGACACTTCCTAAGAAAATCAAAACTGGTTCCATGACCACCTCTCCTCTGTCTTCCTAGCAGTGTGGTGAAGGTGCATCTGGGTTCACAGTGATCCCTACCCTAAGACCTTGAGTCTTAACTTGAATAATAATAAGAATATTTTTGAGAATTCTACCACACAAGAGACCACATTTACTTTTAAGTAACTTAATATCACAACAACAGAAACATTTAGGAAGTGAGATGATACATTGGACCACCCTGATGCTGCCTTTCTTCCATCTTGTGTCACTTGGATTGGTTTCATCTCATAGCTAACTGTCCTCCTACTTTCTCTTACAGGAGATTTAGTGTTTCTGTTTTAATGTTTAGATTTTTAATTCATTTTGACTTTAGTGATGGGCATGGGTCTTATTTTGGCCTTTGTCATGTGTAAAGCTAGTTTTTACAGTACCATTTGCAAAAGAGGCTATCTTTCTTCCGGTGATCCTGTTTGGCCCCTTTATAAAAGATAAGGTAGCTGAGTGTGTTTGGAATTAAGTGTGTACCTTCTAATCTGTTCCACTGATCCACAGGTCTATCTCTATACCACTACCATGCTGATTTTATCACAGTAGCTTTATAGTATAAGCTCAGGGCAGAGACTGGGATACCTCCTGCCTTTCTTTTGTTTCCCAGGATTGCATTTGATATTCTGTGTCTCTTCTGGATCCAAAAGAATTTGAGGAAAGTTTTCTCCAGCTCTGTAAGGTACAC
>NW_004525973.1:4111-6691 GCF_000260255.1 Octodon degus
AGATGCAAAATGGTCCTTTATTTATATGCCCTTTTTTGTTTAGTTTTGTCAGAGATGGGTTTGAAACTTAAATATTATGGGTTTGTGAATTCAGCAAAATAATCCAATATAGTCCAGCACTCCATAAGAATAGTGGGTTAGCCATAGGACTGGCAAAGTCAGAAGCTGTTGTCTTGATCATTTTACAACTCAGCATACAAATATGGCTTTACTTTTCATAACTCTGCTTACACTTTTCTGCTGGATGGTTAAGTCCAAGATAAAGCAAGACCTATGTAACAAGACATGTAATTTTTGTATCTGACAAGGTCAGTTAAATACCATCAGGATTTACCTGAAACCCTGTACTACAGTTTATCAGTGTCAGCCATGTGGATGAGTCATGGTCATTTCTTGACCAATTTGCTCTCTGTGAAAGCCTGAGAGAATGTTTTTTCTCTAGGTGACTCTCCTTAGGCACATTATACATTGTTGATCACTTTCCTCTGTGACCCCATAATCTCCTTGATCAGAAAATTTGGGACACTACTGAGGTACAGGATGTTAAAGTATAGGTTCTGTTATGTCCTGAGTCCTCACTGAACTTGAATGCCTCAGGCCAAAATATTGGCTATCCTTGTCACGCTCCTTTTTCTCTAATTTTTAGTGTGAAAACTTAAGCTGTTAACCCTCCAGAAGAGAAGCTTAATGATATTATTAGCCTGTAACATAGGCAGTTGAGCTTAACCTCACTATCTGTCTGAATATCAAACATCTTAGAAATAACATGGAACAGGTATTTTCCATCAAGCATTGATATGTTAAACTTTAAATCCCTACAGAATGTGAAGGAAAAATAAATAAATAAAATATTTTAAAATGATGGGAATAAACAATTACATATTTTTACACAGAAATTTAGAAATTTAACCATATATAGCATTGTATTAGGAAAGTCTTATGAAGTTCTTTTTTTCTTGTCTCTTGTTTTCATTTATTACCCATTTTTTAAGCAAACATTTAGTTGAAAGACAAAATAGCAGTAATTGATATGACATTAGAAGCCATATGCATTTAGTAGACCAGAATGACAGGCATTACAAGCATGACACTAGTATTTAACATTGCTATCTTCAGTGCAGTTTCTTAGTTCACAGGTATCAGCATATGTAGTTTTTCAGGGTGAGAAGCCTACCAACTAAATGTTAGTCTCAAAAACCTGCTGAAGATTCTCAGGATCATTGTCTTAACTGTCTTGTGCATATAAATGTAGGGCTTTGCCCTGTCATGGTTATTAGCTTTTCTCCTGGTCCTTTCCTAGCTGCCTAATACTTAAGTTCTCGCTTTCCTTTTAATTGTGTTATAACTTTCTATATTTATTTCTTCTATTTAGTACTTATACTGGGGAGACTATATGATATTTACGCATGTGTGTCTGTACTATTTCTCTTATGAGTATGTCTTCAAGTGCCATCCACTTAAATATAAAGGATTTGAGTTTATCATTCTTTATAGATGAGTAATTCTCCATTGTATACAAATATGACATCTTTTTCATCCATTCCTCAGGTGACAGGCATCTTGGTTGTTTCCAAGATGTGGCTATCACAAACTGTGCTATCATAAACATAGGTGCACATATATCACTGTTATATGATGTTTTCAGATTTTCTGGGAAAATTCCCAGTAAGGGGATAGCTGGATTGAATGGGATTTCCAGTCCGAACTTTTTAAGGAGTCTCCACACTGAGAGACTCATTTCCGTAATGGTTCCACCAGTCTACATTCTCACCAACAATGAAGCAGGGTCCCTTTTTCCCCAAGTTTCCCCAACGTATGTTGTTGGTTCATTTCTTTATGATAGCCATTCTTTCTGGGGTGAGATGGTATCTCAGTGTTGTTTTAATTTGCATTTCACGATGGCTAGTCATGTGGAGCATTTTTTCATATATTCATTCGCTTCTATAATTTTGTCCTCTGAGAAGTGTGTGCTCATCTCCAAAGCCCATTTCTGATTTGGGTCTTTAAATTTTGGGTCCCTAATGGTTTTTAGTTTTTTATGAATTCTAGAGAGCAGCCCTTTGTCTGAGTGCTTATTAGTCAAGATTTTTTTGAAATTTGTGGGTTGTCTTTTCACTTTGTTGGTAATTTCTTTTGACGTGCAAAAGCTTCTCAATAAGAGGAAGTTCCAGTTGTTAATTCTTTCAAGTATTACACATGTGATTTGATTTTTGTTCATGAACTATTTGCCTACCCCTATGTCTTCAAGATCTCTTACTACTTTCTCTTCCAGGAGATTTACTGTTTCTGATTTAATGTTTGGATATTTAATTCATTTGGACTTTAGCTTAGTGCATGGTGATAGTCCTGGGTCAAGTTTTAGTTTTTGGCACGTGGAGAGCCAGTTTTTCCATCACCATTTGTTAGAGGCTATCTTTATTTCAGTAAGCATATTGGCCCCTTTTCTCAAAGATAAGATGGCTCAGGTGTTTTTGGTTGCTTCTGTATCTTCTAATCTATTCCCTTGATCCTCAGGTCTGCTTTTTTCCACAACCATGCTGATTATATCACAGTAGCTTTGTAGTATAATGTCAGGTCAGG
>NW_004525973.1:7533-7951 GCF_000260255.1 Octodon degus
GATTGAACTACATGCCACCTCTTCGAATTTTTGTAGGACTTTGAACATGAATGAGTGTTGGACTTTGGCAAAAGCCTTTTCTACATCAATTGAGATGATCATGTGGTTTTTGCATTTGGCTCTATTAACATAGTGTATTACATTTATAGATTTGTGTATATTGAACCATCCTTGCATCCCTGGGATGAATCCTACCTGGCCATGGTGTATGATCTTCTTGATGATTTGCCGTATTCTATTTGCTAGGATGTATTTGAGGATTTTCACATGTATTCTCATGGGTGATATTGGCCTGAAGTTCTCTTTTTTAGTTGTATCTTTCCCTGGTTTTGGTATCACTATAATACTGGCCTCCAGGATATTTGAAGGATTGCTTCCTTTACAATTTCATTGAAGAGTTTGAGGAGTATTGGGATTA
>NW_004525973.1:9626-10629 GCF_000260255.1 Octodon degus
TCTCACAGTAGCTACTGATGATCTTAGGAATTTTCACTGGGTCTGTGGTAATTTCACCCATTTCATTCCTTTTTGCATGTATTTGATATTTTTCTTTCTTCTTTACGATGAAATTAGGTAGGGGCTTCTCAATTTTATTTAATATTTCAGCGAACCAGCCTTTTGATTTGTTAATTCTTTGAATTGTTTTCATCTCAATTGAATTAATTTGTGCTCTAATCTTTATGATTTCTTCCTGTCTTTGGAATTTGAGTTTGGTTTTCTCATCCTTTTATAAATGTCGGAGCTGTGTGCTTGACTTTTCATTGAATTGTAGATATTTTTCAATTTCTTCTTTAATTTCATCTGTGACCCATTGGTTGCTGAGTAGGGTGTTGTTTAATTTCCATGTATTTATGGGGTTTTTCTGTTTTCTTGCCTCGTTTATTTCCAGTTTCATTGCACAGTGGTCAGATTATATGCATGGGATAATTTCTGTTTTCTTGCATGTACTTAAGAAAGACCTATGGACTAGTAAGTGGTCTATTTTAGAAAATGACCCATGTGCAGCTGAAAACAATTTGTACTCAGCTGTTGTTGTGTGGAACACTCTGTATATGTCCACTAAGTCCATTTTTCCCAAATTCTAGTTCAGTTCTGCTACTTCTTCACTAATGTTTTGTCTGGTTGACCTATCTTTTTGGGATAAGGGGGTGTTAAGTTATCCTGTTAACAGTATGGTATTGGATGGTAGATTTTTCATGTCCATAGATATTTGTCATATATTTAGGTGCTTCTGTATCTGGTGCATTCATATTTATGAGTGTTACCTCTTCTTCTTGAATATTTCCCCTAACAATATATAGTGGCCTTCTTTGTTTCATTTGATCATTCTTGATTTGAAGTTCAGACTGAGAACAGTTTTGCTACCACTGCTTTTTTCTGAGGTGCTGGGGCATGTAGTATTGTGTTCCATCCTTTGACTTTCAGCCTATAATTTTTTTATGAGTTAAGTGTGTTTCTT
>NW_004525974.1:0-642 GCF_000260255.1 Octodon degus
TTGGGAGGCTGTAAACAGGCGGATCACTGTGAGTCTGATCTAGTAGTGAGACCCTGAACACCCTGTCGACCCTTCACCAAAAAATTAAAAAAAAAAAAAAAAGATTTGGATAGCGTGAAAGGACACAGCTGCCAAGGACAGCGTGCTCTGTGCCTTTCCTCATAGCCTGCCCTGCTTTCTCTAGCATGGTCTTTTTTTTTTTTTTAAGTAAACATAAACCCAGGTATTTTATTATTGGCATAGTGTAAGTGTTTTTGGGAGTACATCTCACTGTTGCAGTTGATTTTTTAAAAAACTTAGTGGCACCTATGTGTCATACATAAGGCCCATATGCATATAGGTCATTTGTGTCTGCACATAATATATCTTAATTCTTAATTTCTTCCATTCTTCCCTCCCTCATCTCTCTTCCCCTCCTTGCTTTGTTTTCAATCCCTGTTCCTTTTTTTCTCTCCCCCTTCCTTCTAGCATGTTCTTTTATCCTGTTTTCCTCTTTTACTCGGCGCAAGGTTCCCCTGAAGAGCCAGTTTCTCCCTCATTCTTTGTTAATTTTGTTCATTTCTTTGAGATGAGAAGAACCTGGTAACAAAAATAAACAAACAACCTGTCTGCCTTTTGTGGTTGTCTTGATCAATTCTTTGT
>NW_004525974.1:5567-6125 GCF_000260255.1 Octodon degus
GCTGTCTCGGTGCGCCCCACTGCACGCCGGGGATCTCTTTTGTTTGCCTGTTGTCATAGTTGGTCTTTGTGATGCTGAGCCTGCCTGTTGACCTGTCAGCTCACCAGTGTCCTCTTCACATTTGCCTGTGAAGTTCCCTGGGCAGAAACATTTTATTTTTTCTCTGCTGTAAATGATCTCTTATGGTAGTAGAAAATGCACCCCGCCCCAGCCAGTTTATGAATTGCCCAGGTAACAGTTCCTGTTATAGTTCCAGTTGTTTCTGGTCTCCTAGAAATGGCTGGTCACTGTGATGCATATTGTAAGAACGTAGCCCAGTACTCTACCGCTGTGCTCCCCCTTTCTCCCCCATGAAAATCTCCCTCCATGAGCCTTCAGGACCTGATATTTTGGGAATGATCCCCGTCAGTGCCCACTGATGTAAAATCAGTCTGCCTCCAAATCCTGGGTGTCATTCTGAGGTTTCTGTTTGCATTACGAGCTTCAGCCTCAATCCTGTAAGAACGTTTTTTCTTTTTTTTGCTCCGAATGCCTTCAGGGCAGGTTTGGCTGGCTGGA
>NW_004525974.1:7230-8107 GCF_000260255.1 Octodon degus
GTGAAACTGGGGATTGAACTCAGGCCCTTGCACTTGCCAGAGAAGCGCTTATTCCACTGAGCCATCTCCCCAGCCCCATTTTTAATTTTTTTTAATAGTCATGTATTTAGATGGTGTGTAAATTGCTTGACACCCACAAATCTCTCAAACTACATGTAAGGTTTTTCCTTTTTTGCAAATGAAAGACAGTAGAAAAAAAGAAGAGGTTGCTTAAAAAAAAAAAAAAAAGAGGCTGCTTAAAGACAGGCAAGGATCCCTTGCAGGAGGGAACTGGGAGTGAGAGTTTTTATCAGACTGGACTAGAGGTAGAGTTTACATGGGGCAGGTGAAGCATTGTGGCAGGAGAGGATTGGAGGGTCTTTGTCACGCACAAAAAGGAGACTAGAAGAACATGAAAGGTGGTCTGTGAGTGACACCTTATTGTTTTGGCACCCAACGCCATGCTGTATCCCCTGCCATAAGGACCCTGGCAGAGTTCCATAGGGCAGAAATCCAAGTCACCACAGCCTGCCATGTGATGATGATGATGATGATGATGATGATGATGATGATTTGTGGTACCGGTGGTTGAACTCAAGACCCTGAACTTACTAGGCAAGTGCTCATTCTACTGAGCTACTTCCCTGGCCCCAGTTTTTTTTTTTTTTTTTTTTCCTTTCTTTGCAGGTGATTTTGCTATCAAGTCTCAGGCAATTTTGAAAGAAACCAAATCTCTTCAGTGTCATTGTTATTCTACGAACCTCAAGCCTACACCCACTGCTTTTACTTAAGTCTTTTACATTCCTGTGATTACCAGTGGAAAGCCCTGCTCAGTACAGCAGACCTCCGAATGCTTTCTGTTCAGCTAGTCATAATAAATATCTTTTTTTTTTTTTTT
>NW_004525974.1:9078-10569 GCF_000260255.1 Octodon degus
GCTGTGAGTTATGTGCACATTCCATTATGGTACAGGACATGTTTACTGAACAGAAAAATGTTATCTGTGTATTGTACCCTGTGATGCTCAGGTAAGCTGGACATGATGTCACACGCCTGTCATCCCAGCACTCAGGAGGATGACGCAAGATCGCTGTGAATTTGAGACCAGCCTCAGCTACATAGTGAGTTCAAAACCACCCTGCACTACAGGTAGAGACTCTGTCTCAAAAACGAAACGAAACAAAAAAACCCAAAGAACAGATACTCAGGTAAATACATGCAAAACCTGTTAGATGGAGCCCCATGTGGGTAAAAATCTCAGTTTGCCACTTTTGCACATGTATACACCTTGGCATTTGTTGTACCAAGTGGGTAACCATGAACAGTACTTCCTGTACCCCCGGGTGCAGCTACTGAGATGCTGAAGTGCAAATTTACAGTAGAAAAATATGGGATGGATTGTAACCCAGTGTTGAGTCGCAGAGTTATTTTATTTATTTTATTTTATTTCTCTGTACCAGGGATCAAACTCAGGAGCATGTGCTTGCCAGGCAGGTGCTTCTGCCACTGAGCTATATCCCTGGCCCCTGTGTTTTGTTTTTGAGACAGGGTCTCACTCCCATCTCAGCCTCCCCAGTGCTTGGATTACAGGTGTGTGCCACCTCACCCATTAAAATAATAATAATAATAATAATAATAATAATAATGTATTGTAGTATACCACCAAGGGCAAAAAGACAACAACAGGAGAGGATATTTGCAAATCATGTGTTTGATATGAAACTTGCTTCAGAATACTTAAAGAACTCTCCCGAATGAAAGGCAAAAAAGACAACTAAAAAACCAGTTAAAAAGCAAGGGATTTGAAGACATTTTCTCCAAGAAGAAACTGTAGGCCAGTGAGCTCTAACACGCGGCTTCTTCGGTGCGTGACCTCTAGCTGGAAGTGCTCTCAGTGGTGATCCGCTCTGCTCCTGAAGTCTTCAACTGCAGAATACTCCAGTAGAATTGTGCCTGGAATCAACCACTATCACCGAGCGCTGGCCGCGAGGCGTCTGTGGCTAGGAGGTGGGTGGACCCCGCTCTACTTCCGGTAGCCGAAAACTACATTTCCCAAGATTCCTTGCCCCTTCCCGGGATTCCCGCAGACCTGGCCCACCGGAAGGCAAAGGACATCCTAGGGCTGTCTCCTGCTCTCCAGGGCCAAGCCCCAGCCGCTGATCCTGAGCACCAGCACCCGCAGTGTTGGCACTGCCATCCCTGTCGTGCTAGCAACCAGCTCTGGTCCCCCAGGGCACCTTCCTCTAGGCGCCTAGGCAGCTCCCAACCGTCCTTCCCAGGTCTGGCGTTCCTGGGCTGGGACCTCAGGTCCACACCGAATGGAGGATGGCTGTGATCACGCCCAGGGTGGAGGATGGGGTGTGACTCTGGAGGCGTCACCTAAGGCAAAAAAATAGCCGTGTGGGGTTCCGTAGTCTCCAAAGGGTCC
>NW_004525975.1:0-2500 GCF_000260255.1 Octodon degus
GTGTCTTCTATTCTGTGAGAGTAAAGATTCTCAAAGTAGCTATTGATAATCTTCTGAATTTCCACTGAGTCTGTGGTAATTATACCCTTTTCATTCCTTATTGCCTATATTTGAATTTTTTCTTTCCTCTTTTTGATGATGTTAGTTAGGGGCTTATCGATTTTATTTAATCTTTCAAAGAACCAGCTTTTTGCTTTTTTAATTCTTTGAATGGTTTTCTTCATCTCAATTGAATTAATTTCTGCTCTAATCTTTATGACTTCCTCCCATCTTTGGGCTCTGGGTTTGGTTTGCTCTTCCTTTTCTAGTTGTTGAAGGTGCTGCATTAGGATAGTTATTTGTTCCCATTCCGTTTTCCTAATGTGTGAGTTCACAGCTGTGAAATTCCCTGTGAGAACTGCTTTCATCATGTCCCATAAATTGCGATAAGTTGTGCTTGAATTTTCATTGTATTGTAGATATTGTTGAATTGCTTGTTTAATTTCATCTGTGATCCATTGGTTGCTGAGGAGGGTGTCATTTAATTTTCATGTATTTGAGGTTTTTTTTTCTGGTTTCTTTTGTCATTTATTTCCAGTTTCATTGCACTGTGGTCAGATAATGTGCATGGGATAATTTCTTTTTCCTTGCATATATTTAGGCATGACCTCTGGAACAGTATGTGGTCTATCTTAGAAAATGACCCATGTGCAGCTGAGAAAAATGTGTATTCATCTGTGTTTGGGTGGAACACTCTGTATATGCCCACCAAGTCCTTTTGTTTCAAGCTCTGTTTCAGTTTTGTTATTTCTTTGCTAAGTTTTTGTCTCGTTAACCTATCTTTTGGAGATAAGAGGATGTTACGGTCTCCTGTTAAAATTGTGGTATTGGATATTAGATTTTTCATGTCCATTAGGATTTGCTTTATTTAGTGTATGGTATATACATATTTATGAGTGTTACCTCTTCCTCTTGAATTTTTCCCCTACCAATATATAGTAGCCTTCTTTATTTCGCTTGATCATTGTTGGTCTGAAGTTGAGACTTTCTGAGAATAGAATTGCTACCCCTGCTTTTTTCTGAGGTGCTGGGGCATGTAGTATTTTGTTCCATCCTTTGACTTTCAGCCTATGAATATCTTTATGAGTTAAATGTATTTCTTGTATACAGCATATTGCAGGATTTTCTTTCTTAATTCACTGTGCCAGTCTATTTCTCTTAATTGGTGAATTGAGTCCATTTATATTGATGGTTAGAATTGAAATCAAGAGAGGGAAAGGAGATGAGCTAGGAAACATGGCAATGTTAAGCCATGCAGTTATATGTAAAAGATGAGCAAGGCAATGATCTTAGAATTGATACGTGTTGAATTATGGTTGCCAGGTTATTTGCCTGTTGTTGTTTACTGTTTTTTCTCCTGTACTTAATTGCTTGCCCAATTTAGTTGGTTGCTTCTGATCTCATTTGTGGAGTTCTGATCATTTGGGTCCCTCTCTAGAACATCTTTCTGTAGCCTGTGTAAGGTTGCCTTTGTCATCACGAAATTCTTTAGCTGTTCTTTGTCATGAAAGTATTTCCCTTCTCTATCATACTTGAAAAACAGTTTTGCGGGGTATAGTTGTTTGGGCTGGAATTTTTTCATAGAGGACCTGAAGTACTCTGCTCCATGGTCTTCTTGCCCTCATGGTTCGTTAGGAGATGTCGGCTGTAATTCTGATGGGTTTTCCTTTGAATGTGATCTCCTTCTTTTCTCCAGTGGCTTTCAGTATATTATTCTTGTGCTGAATTTCTGGGATCTTGACTATTATAAGTCTCAGTGTGTTTTTCATTGGATTGAGTTTACTTGGCCTTTTGTACACCTGAGTTACCTGAATGTCAAATTGTTTTCTCATATTTGGGAAGTTTTCTGCTATTACTTCTGCTCATATTTTTTCAATATCATTTGTATTGACTCCTTTCTCATTGATGCCTATTAGTCTCAGATTGTTCATCTTTGCATCATCTTGCAGGTGATGGATTATTCTTTCCTGCATTCTCATTGTTTTTATGAGATCCTTTCTTACCTTTTCACTAGCTACACCAGCATCTTCAAGATCTGAAACTCTGTCTTCACTTTCACTTAAACGGTTTTACAAGGTTGTGATTGAGGTTTTAATTTCCTCTATATCTATTTTACTGTGCTTCATGCGATCTATTCTTTCCTGTATTGCTCATTCAAGGAATCCGTCATTTTTCTATTCTCTTCTGTTTTTTTTTAAATCAATGTCTTCTTAGAAGCAGTTATAAATTCTTTTACTGCTGTGCTTTTTTCAGTTTGGGTTTCCTCCCTATGTTTCTTTAGTTGCTTCTTTACTTCAGATGCTATGAGTTCTGAGAATTCTTTTTTTATTTCAGAAAAGAGTTGTGCTCTGATTTCCTCTATATCTTTCTGTTGTTGCTTATTTACTATCGACGCTATTAATTCGTGCATTTGAGCTGAGCTCGTGTCCTCTGCACTTGTTCTGGGTGGGCACTGGGTTTC
>NW_004525975.1:2820-8842 GCF_000260255.1 Octodon degus
AGCATCTATGTTCATGAGGGATATTGGCCTGTAGTTCTCTTTCTTAGTTGCATCTTTCCCTGGTTTTGGTATCAATATAATACTTGCCTCCAGGAATTATTTTGGAAGGATTGCTTCCTTTTCAATTTCATGGAAGGGTTTGAGGAGTATAGGGACTACATCTTCTGTAAATGTCTTGTAGAATTCAGCTGTGAAACCATCTGGACCTGGACTTTTCTTTTTCGGCAGTTTTTAAATTACATCTTGTATTTCATTGGTTTTCGGAACATGGCAGAAATTCCTACTGGGCGGGTGGGGTGGGGGAGATGCTGCGGAGTGGTGGGGGGCATCCCAAGGTGGTGGAAGATGGTCTCACCCATGGTGCGCCTTCACTGGGGCCCGGAGTCGGTCCTGCTGTCGCAGGTGTAATTTTTCTATTTTATATCTATTTTGTATTTTCTTTAAAAAGCAAAGTTTTTTTTTTTTTTTTTTTTTTTTTTTTTAAAGAACACTCAGTTGCTGGAGATACATCTAAGATGCCTGATCCATAAATTTAAAATTAAGAGAAGTATAGATCCTTTTCACTCATACATACTTATGGTACATAACAGTAACATTCATTACAGAGGAGTCAGTTCATGTACATCTCACACGATGTTTTACATCCCTGCTTTCCCCTGTTCTCTATCTCTTAGACCCCTTTTCATGTGCAAAAGATCTATCTTCTTGTTTCCCTTTACCTGCCTTTCATTTTGTTAGGTAATTTACTTCTGCTTTGAGTTTCTCATAGAAGAGCAACGATGCAATATTTAAACCATGTGTCTGATTTATTTCACTTAACACCATGGATTCAAGGTGCCTACTCTTTCCCACAAATGATGCAAATTTAGCCTTATAATAGCAGAGCAGTACTCCACTGTCCATAAAAACTGTATTTTCATTATTCATTTTGGGCTCCAAGTAAGTGATCACAAGTCCAACTTCTGCCAAGATACATAATTCTGAACTTTATGTAAAAGGGATTAATGAATTAATATTATCCTCTACTTATTGTAGACTGATCAGGTCTACAATCTTCTAAATGAGTGGATGCTGAAGGCTGAAAAGAATCAAGTGGCATGATTTTAGGGCTTCAAGAGTATCAAAACCCTATAACAGAATTCAAGTTTACCCCAGGACTAAGACCACAATCATCTCTGGATGGCCCATATTTATTTGGTTATGAAACAATAGAGGAAAAACAGATGAAAGGTGGGATTCTGAGAAGGACCTCTCAAATGCCTTCAGGGACTTCTCCAAGTAATACATTGTGTTAACCAAGGAGAACTACACTGTCTCCAAGAAGGTCTCCAACCACAAGTGAGATGCCTGCAGCTAGTCTTTATTAAATTAAAGTTGGAGCCAAGTACCTTTAGCTGTGGCCTTGTTGTGGCCTTTGCTTCACTGGCCATGACAGGGATCACTCAGTCAGCACTGGTGACTCACAGAGGTTCACCTACTATGAGTCCACCACCCCTCTCCAGACAAGGGCCTAGACCTTGGACAGGCTCACAAGTGAACACGGAAGGCCATTTGGTTAATTGTAAGTCCTGCTCAGAACCACTTCATAGTGGTCTCCAAGGGATCACACAACACACACATATTCATAGCTGACTGTGCTTACTCAATATTGTATTTCCGAGATTTATCTGCACATGGAAACAGCACATTTTGTGGTTAGACAATTGTATTAAAATCTCCACTTTAGACTTATTTTTGTAGTTATCTTTATTATAAAAGTTACTTCATATATTTTGAAGCTGGGTTACTAAGTGCATGTATAGTCAGAATGCTTATGTCTTCATATAGATCTGACTCATGTTGGAATATATCTCACACTCTCCTATAGTATTTCACACTACAAAATGTACTTAACTGTAAATTACTGGAGATACACTGCCCTTCTTTTGATTATCATTTTTCTTTGGTTAATTTTTTCATTTTTCTTCCCTTAGATTTTAATGTGAACCTTGTAGGCACCCATACAGTTTTTAAAATTCATTTTGAATTAGAGTCTCCAGTGTTGCTATTACATTTAATTGCTAGTTGCGAAGGATTTAATTCATTTGCTTCTTTGGGAGGAAGAGATTAAAAGGGTGTTTAGATCAGCATCCTAAATCACATGTGCCTTTACTGACATTTTCATGCAACAGTTAACTAGCCTAAGTGACATCAAATGTATCACAAACTTGCAGAATCCTTAGCTTCCCACTATCAAATATTGCTGAGCCTATCAAATTAGAGAATGAACTTATTTGGAAGTGTGTGGTTAGTAGTAAGTAAACAAAACGGTGTATGTTTGCTATTACTTCTGTTGGACTTGTCTAATTGTATTTTCTTCTCACAGAGTATCATTGAGGTCATGGCCATGTTTTTCATCATAAAACACAAATTAATTTCCTTATCTCTGGGAAAAAATAACTTCTCTGTATGAAAGGTGTACTTTCTGAGAATCAAGCAACCTTTCCCAAAGGGTGTGACAATGAAAAGCAGCCACATCCTTATCTCCTATGTCAGTATCTCTTGTAGCTGATACATAATATCTGACACGTATAATTTAAAGGAGTAGTGATTTATCTCAAGGGATAATTTTAGCAGTTTCAGCCCACATTTGGCAGACTCAAATGCAGAAATAGCATGGTGAAGGGCCTACAAGAGGAAAGATGCTCCCATCATGATGGCTGGGAAGCAGAGAAAGAAAGGAGGACCAAGATATACCCTTCTCGGTGATGTCCACAGTGACCACCTCCAGCCAGGCCCCACTTCTAACAGTTAGCGCTGGAAACATATGCGTATTAATCCACCAATGGGTATGGCAGTGCCATGACTCCATCATCTTCCTGAAGCTAACCTCTGAACACCTGAGGCTTCGAGGAGGTACCCCACCAGCAACCATTGCAGTGCCTGACCCTGCTCTAAAGTTTAAAGTAAATTGAACTCATCTTGGTTTGGCCAGAGATGAGTGGAGCCATGCAAATGGGAATTTGTAATATTTCCTTGTTCAAATAACATTATATAAATGTGTCGGATACTGTATGGAGTTCATCCATGATTGATGCTGAAAATTATGGATACTGAAATCTACAAAGATATGGAAGACCTGACTTCAGGTGTATCTAGAACAAACAAAATTCTTTCTCACCTTGAGACTTCCCTGGAATGAATTCCAATAGGACTAAATTTATTGGCCCAGAGACCTGGCACTGGCTGGCAGGCACTGGTGTCTGTCCAAGCCCCCTTGTATGGAGGGTCAGATGAGACTCCAGAGTCTAGACCTTTTAGGCTGGATTTGAAGCTTACTTGAGAAGAGGCTTAGGGAGCCCTTCTGGGGGCAAGCAGAGGAGTCTTCTACAAAACTCACCTCTTTTAGTCCTAATAATGGAATGAGAAGGAACATAGTGTAGAGAAAGGAATTGTGTCTGTGCCTTGGAGACTCTTCAGGGTGTGGTGGAGCCAGAGTGCGGCTCAAGAGGAGCAATGGTAATAGTGGTCTTGGGCAGCTGACACTGTGCAGCGGTACCTCAGCCTCAGCATGGCCTTCCCCCTGATGACACCAATAAAGGGGCCACTTTTTTTTTGGACTCACATCCAGCACTGCTTGTGAGTCCTGAGCTTTGGATTTCAGGTGACCTGATCGGGGACTTTGGGACTCATAATCAGGTCAGCAAGGTGTCAGCCTCTCAGTGATCTTGCTGTGAGGACAGCAAGGAAAATCCAGTGTGGTGCACACCTATAATTTCAGAACTCTGGGAGGTTTGGCAGGACATTGGCAAGTTTGAAGCCAATTTGAGGGATTTAGTAAGATACTGCCACAAAATAAAGAAACGGCAGGGAATGTAGGTCAGCTGGAAAATTCTGGTTTAAATCCTCATTTCAGTTCTCTTACTTTTCTTTCTTTCTTTCTTTCTCTCTTTAATATTTGTGAAGGGTCTCACTACGTAGCTTGTTGCAATTCTCCTGATTTCTGCCTCCCCAGGGATGGGATTACAGGCGTACACCACCACGCCCGGACTCCATTACCAGCTCAGTGTGCCCGAGAGCAGGGCCGGTGTGACATGCAGTGACAGGGATCAAACCCTGGCCCCTGAGCTTCCTTAAGCAAGCACTTAGTTCTCTAACCTACACCTCTGGCCCTTACTTCCATTTCTTAAAACTGGCTGGTCACTATGATTCATATTGTAAGAGCCAATTAGCAACAAACAAGCCATTCTGTCTCCATACTTCATGCTTGCATAGCCCATATAAGCCCTAGACCACCAGAGATCAGAGTCTGATATTTGAAGAATGTCCCAAACCATCGGGTCAGTCAACGAAGGTCACCTGGGAGAGGAGCGGGGAATTGAGGAGGGGACAAAGGACAGGAGACATGAGAAATGGAGACAAGACAGGATTCTGATCAAGTCTCATTTATTCGGGGAGGTGCTGGGTGTATATAGTGGAGACATAGGGAAATGAGGTCGGCGGGTAAAAAGCACGAGTAACTAGGCAACCAGGCTATGACAGGAAGTCCCACCTCCAGGGCATAGCAGGACACTTATGGGAAATAGGCAGAGTAAGAAGAATTAGGAGCTTAGCTCAGAAGAGGTAGGGGAAGAGGAACCCGCAAACCCACTTGCAATAAGATTGGAGGCCTGCAGTTACTGTGCCTCCCACAGAAGAATGACCCTGATCACTGTCTGTTGATGGAAATAAATCTGCCTCCAAATCAGGGGTAATATTTTGATGTTTCTTCTTGCTATTGAAAGAAGACATGATATCGGAATTGTTTCATTTTATGATGCATGGGTAAAAATTTGCTATCATTCATGACATACCCAGCCTTTGTGGTCACAGGATGAACTACAGTTTGTGGCCAGGGTTAGGAATCTTAGAGAGTTGTTGGGTCAAAGATCTTAACACTCACTTACTTCATTCTTGGATGTCTTCATTTCATGGAGTCATCATCTTCGAGCAGACAGGTGGTGACATGCCCCATCTGCAGGAAGCCCAGGGAAGATACGATCCATCCCTAGGCTGGTACAGGTCACCACTGTGAGTTCTACTAGGCCCTGCTTGTCATCACCCATGTCAGTTGTTCTCAAGGATCCAAGGAGGAAGCCCGGCCTGTCTGGTGTCACATCATCCTTCAAGGAAACCTAGCCCATGATGGTGGGAGCCATGGACATTTGGGGTGTTTTTAATAATGTGGTGTGTGCTTAAAGCATAACTGACAGAAATAATAAGTTAACATTGACAAGAGAAATCTCCGTCCTGGAGGTGGAGTAGGCAGACAGCCAACAGAAATTGTTTTGAGGATGAAATATTTCCTAAAAATAGCCCTCCCAGCTCAGCCTAATGCAATTAAAGTTAGTGATGTACATAATATGAAAACTGGGAGCGCTTCCTGCTAATAACCACTGTGGAACCAAGGCAATCCATTTCATTAATTTAATATATACTCTCATAGTCCCCTGGTAATAGAAGTATAATTAAAATGATATGCTTTGATAGGCTTTTCTTTCCAAAATGAAATTTTGCAAGTACAGGTTTTGAAATATATATAGATATATTTTTCCTGTAATTATTACTCACTGTACATTCATTTTAGATTCTTCCTCTTTCATTCTCCCTCTCTGAAACATTTTCTTAAAGTTGAATCCTCCCAAAATGATACTGATAAATTTCATGATATAAAAAGTTGATTTAAAAAAACCATGGAGAATGAGATTTGATTGCTGAGAAAGAGAGGAAGAGAACACCTCAGACTGAATCTTAAATTCAGATTTTATTCTAACACCTTACAGAGAGACACAGTTCAGCCTATCAATTAAAACAATGCAAAACTTAAGATCAAAAGGGCTAAAACATTGCAGTAGGGATAGTCTAAGAAAATAGAGTCCAACTTAATGAACAAGTGAATAAGCTGTCTTATAATTTTCTGTGTGATTTTACAGTCTTGTTAGAATTTATGTCATATAGTAAATTTCTCTGATGGGGATTAATTGAGAAATAATTTAGCTCTTGT
>NW_004525976.1:0-1077 GCF_000260255.1 Octodon degus
TATTCATGAGAATTTTAATAGTATCATTCATATCTATATCTTCATGTCAAAATTTTCAAATTTAATCATTCAGTGTGGTATGATTCATTATATATGTAAAATTGTGATAAAAAAGTTTCACATGAAAATATGAAAATCTCATTTCTCTTAGGAATAAGCCCTCAACCATCTCCCACTTCTTACATATAGAGAACTATTCTTCTATGGTAGGAAAAACAAGAAAAAATAAAGGCCATGTACCCCTAAATACTCACTGAGTAGCAAAAGTCCTATTGTTGACTTCAAAGTATCATTTATTTATCTAAGAGTTCCAGGCTTCACAATAAATAACAGGCTCAATAGCCCATGGAGGTACAGGAATTTTTAAAAAACTCTAATATTAAATGCTTGATTCAGAACTGAGCTACAGTTGAGCAGCTAAATCCTGAGAATTTCTCTATAACCTAACCTCACTTCACAAAGCTATATTCAGGTGAAATTTGTATGTGTTCTTTAGAGTAAACATATAATATATAGTTTTCCACAGTCTTTACTATTCTCTGTTGTGTACTGTATTTCTGTGAAAATTATGTATTTAGCAATAATTTTATTTTATCTGCTTGTGAGAATGCTATGGAAGCTAGGCCTTTGTAGTCTATATATCATCCTCCTTTCATTTTTATAGTTGTATTTTATTTACAAATGATAATTTATTTATTTTATGTTTTTATTTTTTTGTATTTTCTAGGGAAGGGTCTACAGGGTGTTCAGAGTCTTACTACTAGACTGGATTCGTAGTGATCCACCTGTTTACAGCCTCCCAAGAGCTGGGATTACAGACACTTACCACCACACCCAATATATTCATTTCATTTTAAAATATGTTTTTTCTAAGCAAGTCATTAAAATCAATTTTAGAATTTGTAAGTAAAATAATATTTACCAGAATTACCTACAATACATATGAAGGTTTAAGGATTTTAAACATGAAAAAAATACTGGTAACATCTTTAATTTTATGGACTTAAATGTCAGAAATGTTGACAATATTTTATGTATTGAAAAAGAAGTGTCAAATATGTTTCTACTTAATTCGTT
>NW_004525976.1:1817-8762 GCF_000260255.1 Octodon degus
GTGTTATGGACAGGTTATAACAGAGCCATGTAAGGACTTTGGAGCTCACAACTCATTACAGATTGCTTCTGATGTTCCACAAAGAATTGCAGGACTTACTGTTTGCCCTGCTGTATTTTGGACTTTTGTTGATCCCAATGTTTGATATATTGCTGTGTACCTTTTGGAATAGTAATGTTTATCTTGTGCCTTTGAACTTTGCAAATGTTAAGTTTTCATTTGTGTGTGGGCTCACAGCTAGACATTTTGCTTAGGACTTGGACTTTTCAGCAATGCTGAAACTGTTGGAAACTCATAGACATGGACTAGAATGCCTTTGCATAAAGGGATGTGCATGAGTCTTTGGGGGTCCAGGGGCAGAATGTTAGGATAGGTGTCCCCCCCAAAGCCTCATGCAGTCTTGGGGCAGCTTCCTGAGGTTGTGATTGATTACTGTGGCTGTGGATGCTGCACCTGCCCTGGGGCAGGTAATTTGCATTGCAATGTAAGGAGGGAAGAGAAGCTAGCTGCCTGAGCTGCTGTTAACCCTCCCTTGTGCTCTTGCTCTTTGCTCCTTGCTCCCACCATGAAAGATTGCATTATGTTTTGTGCTGTTCTGCCTTGGAGCCAGCTGAGTATGGACTGAAACCTCCAGTAACCGTGCACTAAATAAACCTTTCCTTCCTTCAAAAAAATCCCTTCTCTAGGTTTCATTATTTTTGCAATAGAGGCTGTGTGTGTGTAATGGCTCATGGCATTGGTGAATTTTGGATTGGATTTTGAATCCATGGTTCTGGATTGGATTTTGAAAAATGGCTACTTTGCATTAAACAATATTGGAGGAATGTTAAACTACCTCTGGAAATAAGGACTGAAGTTTTTCTTCACTCAGAAACAATGGATATTTTCATACCAACTATCCCTTCTTCATAGTCAATGCAGGGATCATAGGAAATCCTGAAATCCTAGTCAGAATCTTGGTCCCAGAAATCCTTATATCTTTCCTGGGAAGGTTATGGAAGCATTTCCAGTTTGGCCAAGACAAACCAAGAAGTGTTCTCTGTTATTCTTCTGTTCCAAGAAAAAATTTGAAGCTCCTGAAAAGGTGTTCCCCGTCATACAGGCAAAAGTCAATTCTTTGCAAAATCCATATCATATAGTAAACAGAAGGGAGTAAACTTTAAACAAGGTACAAGAAACTGCACACATAATTTCACAAATCAGAGCAGAATGAAATTTCAAACACTGAGTGATTCGGATGAAGGAGAAATCTCTCTCAGATACTACACATGGACACAACATCCCACAAACACAGGAAACCTTTGGAAACTTGCAGCAGATCGCACAGCACAGTTATTTTTTTTTTGGCATGAGTTTATCCATTCCAAAAATAAAAAACACCACAATGGATGGAATGTGGAATCCTTGGTGTATTTATGTCTTTAATGACTCCCAGAAAACACATAAGAAGGGCCAAAATCCCTCTTCCGTGAGTATGTTGGAGGTACTGACATACTATTGCAGCAAAGACTGTCAATGACATAACTCAAATAAAGATCTGTAACAGATTAGAATCTTCTTAAAAGTGTCTTATATAACTATGATCTGCAGCTTTCCTCTCCAACGCAGAGCACCAAATGTATAAAGTTCAATTCTGCTTTTTGGTTCCCTCATGTAGGACTGTCAGAAATATTCTCTTTTGTGAATCATGTTATGTTGAACAAAAATACAATTTATTCCCAAGACTCTTGCGCTTATTGTCCAGTATAAAGTCTTTAGTGCAAGATGAGGTTAAACAATGAAGATCTAGGATCACAAAAGCAATTACACTCATGAAGTCTCTATCCAGTGTTCTGCCTGTGCCAAATAAAGTGGCAGCACGTGCTGTAGTTTTCCCCATATTTGCCAAAGACAAAAATAGTGTCTTACTCCACTATGTTATTTTGGTGTATGAAGTTGAAGTTGCTGTCAAAAAGTTATTTACATTCACCCACTGGCTACAGTATGATTTGAGCTTTCTTTTAGTGAGTAAGTGGGACTAAGTGATATAGAATTTCCCACATTCATGGGAACCATAAGGACTTTCTCTACTGTAAATTCTTTCATGCAGGCAAATTTTTAATTTTTAGTTAACACTTTTCTATATTAATTACATACACAATTTTCTGTAGTGTTGTCTTTTTTGCTCCATAAATGATATTTGATCGGTGAAGCTTTTCCCATAACTACTGCATATATAATGCATTTCTTCACTGTGATTTTTTTGTGCTTAACAAATGTATCTATAATGGGAAGTATTCTCACATTCATAACACTTCGAAGGTCTTGGTTCACTTTGAATTATCTGGTGGTTAACAAGGTAAGACCTTCAGATAAAGATTTTTCATATTCATGGCATGTTTTCAGCTTTCATTTTGGATACAATTTTCTGGTGGACAATGAAGTTGTAGTGGCAATTAAACAGTTTCCCACATTCCGCACACAACGAGCATTTTTCTCTCATGTGGAATTTATGGTGCTGTACAAATATATTTTTGTGCATGAAAAAAATCCCCATACATGATGCATATGTGCTTTGTCCAATGTAAAAGTCATCCCCACATGTGGTTCTCCTATATGGCTCTTATTGCTGTGTATAGCTTGGTGCTACCTAGGTTGAAAAATAGCCACAAAGTCTTTGTGACAACATCTGTAACTGAGGAACATATTTGACTCAGGCATTATGCAGTTTTTCATAAATGAGAGCTATCCTTTTTCTCTTCCAATGAATTTCTCATCATTCTGCTGCAGACTCAACCTAATTTCTCTCCAACTGGATTTACATGAAAATGTCTGCTGCAAGGTGGGTATTCTCAAATGCTTAGCCCTGTGCAAAATGACTTGCATGATTGAGTCACACATATCGCAGAGGTGGCCCTCTTAGGGATGACCTGATTTAAGAGCACTCACTTGTGCCACTCTTATAGAAATAGCTTGCTTAGGAAGTGCACCTTCTTACTTTACTCCACACCAACAACCAGCGGCAGGTTAATCTTAATCATCTTCATCTTGTCCAGATACATGTCTAGTGAGAAAACCCTCCTAGGCTCTGTCTTTGGGTCCAGTTGAGTAACCAGTAAAGATCTAGACACAAGGCCCCATAATAGTACAAGTATAAAGTTTTCCAGCTTCACTTTAAAACAGGAATCTGACATGCATCAAATACTTTCCATTCTTTATAGGAGAAAAACAAGAGCATATGCTAAAAGGATACATAGTTCTGGGCCTAATACACTTGTATGTCCATCTTTGGGTTTAAAGTATGGGACACTGTTTTTCTAGTAGCTGTATTCATGCAAAGGAGAAACAGAAACTTGGAATGTTTCAAGGTGTTAGTGAGTATGTGGAAATACATGCTCTCCAACACTACAGTAGTAGGCACTAAATCCAAAGTAGACATATTTGGGATCAAAAGTCACAGTTCTAAAGAAACATTTCACAGAGTAAAGATTCATTTCAAAGCCATCATTCAATCATCCTTCCAGAAGAAATGTTAGTGCAGCGGCTTTCAAGGATGTTTGGTCCATATTTCTTGTACTAACATTTTTATTGTCCAGAGGAGTGCCACCCAAGAAATGATATTCTTGTAAGAGGCCATTCAAAGTCCCATCCAGTTGTTACCCTGAAGAAATTACAACCCAGGAAATATGAAATTCCTCGCACAAAACAGAAGCATTGGCTTCCATTGGCAAAGATAACAGGGCAACTTTTATGTTCAGAGTTTCATCCCAGTATATCCAAATATCTCCATTCTAATTTACAATGTTTTGTTCCACTTGATAATAATGGTTGCTATTATAAACCAGTTTTTAAGTATCTTGTGTAGAGCAATTCATTTTTTGTGTAGATTTTATATTTAACTATGAATAAATTATTTTACTTTTTAAAAGTTTGTTTACCATCAGAATTTGGGTATACATAATTACATTTATTGCATAGAATTAGTGCCTGTACACGATATATCTTGATTCCTCTTATTTTTAATGTATTTTTTTTAGTACAGGGCCTACAGGGTCTCACTACAAAGATTGGACTCATAGTGATCCTCCTGTTCTCAGCCTCTCAATCACTGTGATTACAGGGGCATGTCACCATGTTCAGCCATCTCAGCTCACCTGGGCATAGGATTGCTCTTTTTTTCCCATTCCCCTTCCCTTCTTTCAACCCCTTTTTCCCTCCTTACTCACAATGTTTTGTTTTCCATTTTTTTATTTTTTCTTTTCCCTTACTTCTTTTCCCCCTTCCAACCATGACTATATTATTACTTTAGCTATGTTTGCCAGTTTGTTAGATTAAATTGTTTACATGCTTGATCATAAGCTTTTCAAATATTATTTTATCATACGTTCTGTGAAGTTATGATCGTAGACCTAAATTGACCTATTTTCCGCTTGCATTATTGCAGTGACCAGAAAATTTAGGACAATGTCAATTGATGTTGGTGATTGGGTGTGATTTTTAATAGTTATTTTTATTAACACATACTAATTATATATATAAATGTTATTTAATATGATATTTCCATATGAGTAAAATGATGTGGCAGTTAGACTTCAGTGTCAACTTGGCTGCCTTTGAGATCTGCCCCAGGGGATTGGTGCAACACACTTCTGAGTGTTTGTGGATGGGTATTTGGCCTTGGAGGTGTATATTTCGTCTCTTTCTCCTTCCTATCTGGCAATGTTTTTCTGCTCTACTTCTTTCCCCAGTGAAATAAACATGCCCTATTGTATTATTCTGCTTTGGATCCTAGTAACAGCCATAGACTGCATCCCTCAAAACTTTGAGAACATTTTAACTTCCTATGTTACGTTGTAAGTATCAGATGCTGTCTCCTGAAGAGAAAGCTGACTGATACTGTATGCAAATTTAAATTCTTGAATATAATGAAAATTTTCTAGATATTTGTATCTTCTACTTTCTATATATATACTACAGGTATCTGATATAATTATGAAAGTTAAGTTTGGTGAGAATTTTTTATCATGAATGGCTTCTTGATATTATTCAGTGAAATATTGATATCCATCCAGTTGATAATTTATCTCATTTTAGATATGTTATTTTAGTGATTGTAGTTTGTTGAATTTTATACATTCTTTTTCTTCAAATCTTGAGATAAAAACCCTTGTTATGATTATATTATTACAGGAAAATGGCGATTGTGCTATGGTAATCTACTTATAATACTTTATTCATGTTTATAAGTGTTTACTTTCTTGTGCTTATGTATCATAGAGGACACAGTCAATTTCAAACACTTAAAATAGCTGGAAGATTATCTACATTTTCTGTGTGTAAGAACAGTTTTTATGTAAGTGAAATTAATTTCTTTCTTTAAAGTTTACTAGATCTCATCACTGTGGTTGAAGTTTAACTAAGTATTTTTATGATTTTCTTTGTGATGGGCCACCTAGCTTGGTATTTTTCTCTATAGATTTTTTCCATGTTAATCATGGTTTCATGTTAATTTTTAGAATATTGTTCATTGTATTACATTATTTTTACCTTATCCTATTTTATGTACCTATTGAACAAATCTAAGGATCTTTGTCTTGTCATTTCAGTTTAATAATTATTATTTCCCCAGAAAGTTTTATTATCCTAATCTTTTTCTACCACCTTGTGTAGACCTCTTTATTTATTCTCAGGCCTTCTAAGTGGTCCAGTAAAAACAGTTGAGGCTATACAGATCTGTTATATTATTGCTTTATCTGAAATCCACATGTTTGAAATATAGTATTTTCATTATAAAAATTTTGTAATATTTTAGCTTCACATTTACATGCAAATTAATAAAAATTGTGCATTTATTTTGTGATATTTGATTTAATGTTCTATAGGTATTACTTTCTGTCATTGATTCTTTTTCTAAGATTCTTATACTATTTTATTGCCTTTTATTCTATGCCTACTGCATAACAATTTGGGGACTCATTTAGCCTGTCTTAGTCACTTTTTTGTCACTGGGACAAAATGCTCAACACCACAACTTGAAGGAGGATTGATTTATTTCTTCAATTAAGGTCTTCTGACTGCACTGCAAAAGCATAATGGAAGCATAACGGAAGCATCTGTGTAGCAAACAGCTGCTCATCCCATAACATTCAGGAAGCAGAGAGAAAATTGAAGAACTGTAGCCAAGAATAGACTGCCCTTCAAGGTCATGACCCTAGTGACCTACGGCCAACTTCACTCCATCTCCTACTAACAGCACATTCACCTACTGAAGTATCAATCCGTGTATCATGATGAGTATAGCATCCACATAATTTAATTACCAATCAAACAGATGAGAATTTTGAGGGATATATTAAGACTAAACCATACCACAAAAATTTTATGCTTTTATTTTTCTTTTTGTGTAACTATCTACAAGGGTTTGAAAAACAATTATTTCTTTTGTTCTGGCTGTTACTGGATTATATGTACAATTTACTGAGTTCTTTGAACTGCTGGTATATGAAGACATGTGTTACTTTTTGCTCATTTTCAATTACTTCTTAGAGGCCCATAAACTTTGCCTAATTGAATCTAGAATAGAAAGTTTTACTTAGAACTTTTGCTTCCAGACAGGGTACATAGCTCAGTGGCACAAACACCTGTCTGGCAAGTGTAAGGTCCTAAGGTCCTGAGTTTGATCCTCGGTACAAGGAAAAACAAAGAACTTTTACTTCCTTATACTTCTGGAAGCAGCGTGGATAGCTAGAAGCTCTAGTAGAGGCAGTCATGGAAATTCATCAAGCGCTCTCGTTCTTGTTGCATTTGCTCAAATCAATAAGATGGGATACAGAAATATTGATTAAACATGTACTGCCAGTGTTTCCATCAGTGTGGACTATCGTCTTCATCAAGAAGACTAAGTGATCTCCCTTAGATGGATTATTCAGGATATACACTCTATGAAAGAGTCCATGCAAACATTTT
>NW_004525977.1:0-1029 GCF_000260255.1 Octodon degus
GCAAAGAGCCTCAAACACGTTTCTGGACTCCAGTGCCCTGAGGAGAGCTGTTGTTTCTACTGCATGTCTTGCGTTTCTAAGTGTGAGTTCTTAATGCAGAAGAGCCAGCTAAGCTCCAGCTCCTTTGGGAAGCACGGCAATCCAATGCCTGTTCCTGTATACAGCGCAACACAGAAATCTGGCTAAAAGGTCACTTTTGTAACTAAAGTACTTCACAGTTCCGTGTTGTGAAAAGAGTGGCAAATCATTCAATATCCTAAGAAAAAGCATTCGTGAAGTTCGGGACTTTCCACCTGGAGGTGCAGAGAAACTGCACAAGTTTGTTCTCTCTCCCATTTATTGCTATGGACAAAGAGCCATAAACACGTTTCTAGACTCCTGTGCCCTGAGGGGAGCTGCTTGTTTCTACTGCATGATTTGTGTTTCTAAGTGTGAGTTCTTAGTTCAGAAGAGCCAGCTAAGCTCCAGCTTCTATGGGAAGCAGGGCACTCCAATGCCTGTTCCTGTATACAGCAAAGCACAGAACGCTGGCTAAAATGTGACTTTTGTAACTAAAGTACTTCACAGATCCGCGCTGTGAACAGAGCGTCAAATCATTCAGTCTCTTTAGAGAAAGCATCCATGAAGTTTGGGACTTTCCACCTGGAGGTGCAGAGAAACTGCAGAAGATTGGACTTTCTCCCATTCATTCCTATGAGGAAAGAGCCTCAAACACGTTTCTAGACACCAGTGCCCTGAGGAGAGCTGCTAGTTTCCACTGCATGACTTGTGTTTCTAAGTGTGAGTTCTTAATGGAGAAGAGCTAGCTAAGCTCCAGCTTCTTTGGGAAGCAGGGCACTCCAATGACTGTTCCTGTATACAGTGCAACACAGAACTCTGGCTAACACGTCACTTTTGTAACTAAAGTACTTCACATTTCCGCGCTGTGAATAGATTGGGAAATCATTCAGTCTCCTAAGAGAAAGCATCCGTGAAGTTTGGGACTTTTCACCTGGAGGTGCCGAGAAACTGCAGAAGTTTGTTCTCTCT
>NW_004525977.1:2509-3494 GCF_000260255.1 Octodon degus
TGAGGAGTGCTGCTTGTTTCTACTGCATGATTTGTGTTTCTAAGTGTGAGTTCTTAATGCAGAAGAGCCAGGTAAGCTCCAGCTCATTTGGGAAGCAGCCACTCCAATGCCTCTTCCTGTATACAGCGCAACACAGAACTCTGGCTAAAATTTGACTTTTGTAACTAAAGTACTTCACAGTTCCGAGCTTTAAACAGCGTGGCAAATCATTCAGTTTCCTAAGAGAAAGCATCCGTGAAGTTTCGGACTTTCCACCTGGAGGTGCAGCGAAACTGCAGAAGTTCGTTCTCTCTCCCAATCATTCCTATGGGCAAAGAGCCACGTTTCTAGACTCCAGTGCCCTGAGGAGAGCTGCTTGTTTCTACTGCATGATTTGTCTTTATAAGTGGGAGTTCTTAATGCAGAAAGCCAGGTAAGTTCCAGCTTCTTTGGGAAGCAGGGCACTCCAATGCCTGTTCCTTTAAACAGCGCAACAGAGAACTCTGGCTAAAACGTCACTTTGTAACTAAATTACTTAACAGTTCGGCGCTGTGAAAAGAGTGGCAAATCATTCAGTCTCCTAAGAGAAAGCATCCGGGAAGTTTCGGACTTTTCACCTGGAGGTGCAGAGAAACTGCCGAAGTTTGTTCTCTCCCTCATTCATTCCTATGGGCAAATAGCCAGAAACACGTTTCTAGACTCCTGTGCCCTGAGGAGATCTGCTTCTTTCTACTGCATGATTTGTGTTTCTAAGTGTGAGTTCTTAATGCAGAAGAGCAAGGTAAGCTCCAGCTCTTTGGGAAGCAGGGCACTCCAATGACTGTTCCTTTAAACAGCGCAACACAGAACTCTGGCTAAAACGTCACTTTTGTAACTAAAGTACTTCCCAGTTCAGCGCTGTGAAAAGAGTGGCAATTCATTTAGTCTCCTAAGAGAAAGCATCCGTGAATTTGGGACTTTCCACCTGGAGGTGCAGAGAAACTGCAGAAGTTTGTTCTCTCTCCCA
>NW_004525977.1:5490-6547 GCF_000260255.1 Octodon degus
CAGAAGAGCCAGCTAAGGTCCAGCTTCTTTGTTAAGCACTTCACTCCAATGCCTGTTCCTTTATACAGCGCAACACAGAACTCTGGCTAAAAAGTCACTTTTCTAACTAAAGTACTTTATTGTTCCGTGCTGTGAAAAGAGTGGCAAATCATTCAGTCTCCTAAGAGAAAGCATCCGTGAAGTTTGGAACTTTCCCCCAGGAGGTGCAGAGAAACTGCAGAAGTTTGTTTTGTCTCCCATTCATTCCTATGAGCAAAGAGCCACAAACACGTTTCTAGACTCCAGTGCCCTGAGGAGAGCTGCTTGTTTCTACTGCATGATTTATGTTTCTAAGTGTGAGTTCTTAATGCAGAAGTGCCAGGTAAGCTCCAGCTCATTTGGGAAGCAGGGCACTCCAATGCCTGTTCCTGCATAAAGCGCAACACAGAACTCTGGCTAAAAGTTGACTTTTGTAACTAAAGTACATCACAGTTCTGCGCTGTGAAAAGCGTGGCAAATCATTCAGTATCCTAAGAGAAAGCATCTGTGAAGTTTGGGACTTTCCACCTGGAGGTGCAGAGAAGCTGCAGAAGTTTGTTCTCTCTCCCAATCATTCCTATGGGCAATGAGCCACAAACACGATTCTAGACGCCAGTGAACTGAGGAGAGCTGCTTGTTTCTACTGCATGATTTGTGTTTCTAAGTGTGAGTTCTTACTGCCGAAGAGCCAGCTAAGCTCCAGCTTCTTTGGGAAGCAGGGCACTCCAATGCCTGTTCCTTTATGCAGCGCAACACAGAACTCTGGCTAAAACGTCACTTTTCTAACTAAAGTACTTTATACTTCCGCGCTTTAAAAAGCGTGGCAAATCATTCAGTCTCCTAAGGGAAAGCATCCGTGATGTTTGGGACTTTCCACCTGGAGGTGCAGAGAAACTGCAGAAGTTTTTTCTCTCTCCCAATCATTCCTATGGGCAAAGTGCCACAAACACGTTTCTAGACTCCAGTGCCCTGAGGAGAGCTGCTTGTTTCTACTGCATGATTTGTGTTTCTAAGTGTGAGTTCTTAATGCAGAAGAGCC
>NW_004525977.1:9197-9732 GCF_000260255.1 Octodon degus
TCTCTCTCCCATTCATTCCTATGGGCAAAGAGCCACAAACACGTTTCTAGAATCCAGTGCCCTGAGGAGAGCTGCTTGTTTCTACTGCATGATTTATGTTTCTAAGTGTGAGTTCTTAATGCAGAAGAGTCAGCTAAGATCAAGCTTTTTTTGGAAGAAGGGCACTCCAATACCTGTTCCTGTATACAGCGCAACACAAAACTCTGGCTAAAACTTCACTTTTGTTACTAAAGGTCTTCACAGTTTGGCGCTGTTAACAGAGTGGCAAATCATTCAGTGTCCTATGAGAAAGCATCTGTGAAGTTTGGGACTTTCCACCTGGAGGTGCAGAGAAACTGCAGAAGTTTGTTCCCTCTCCCTTTCATTCCTAAGGGCAAAGAGCCACAAAATCGTTTCTAGACTCCAGTGCCCTGAGGAGAGCTGCTTCTTTCTACTGCATTATTTGTGTTTCTAAGTGTGAGTTCTTAATGCAGAAGACCCAGCTAAGCTCCAGCTTCTTTGGGAAGCAGGGCACTCCAATGCCTGTTCCTGTATA
>NW_004525978.1:0-1373 GCF_000260255.1 Octodon degus
GCTGCGCCTGGGCTGGGACTGGTCTCGCCGGCACAGGGTAGCAGGAAGCTCTCCACACACTCACCGGACCTGGGCTAGGACTGGGTCTGGGGCTTCCCAGAAGTCGGCAGTAATTCCTACTGGGCGGGAGGGTGGGGGAGGTACGGCAGAGTGGTTGTGTCGGCCCGAGGGGGTGGGAGAGGGTCCGGCCCACGCTGTGCCTGGGCTGGGACTGGTCCCACCGGCGCAGGGCAGCAGGAAGCTCTCCACACACTCACCGGACCTGACCTAGGACTGGGTCTGGGGGTTCCCGGCCAATTTTTTCTATATACATACTGCACCCATTTTTCAGTCATTGCTGAGACAAAAATACCTGACATTGAAGATTAAGGAAGAAAAGGTTTATTAAGCTCACAGTTTGTGGAGGTTTCATTCCACTATCAGCTGTCTCCCAAGCAGGGTGGTATGACACAGGGTAACAACCACTCAAGGTACAAAAGCAACAAGAGCAAAGGGGTGTGTGTGTGTGTTGTAACAAGCCTGTTTTCCTCCCTTATATTACTCCCTTTGGCATTGACTTCTGTCTCTTCCCCACTGTCAAAATGAGCAAAAAAGTAAATATATTGAATCTATTCAGGAATTGAGAAAGCTAAATCATTGCAAGTAAAAGACACAAGAAAGAACTTCCAGAACTGTTTCAAAAAGTGGCAGGAATCATGGGATAAGTGTGTTTGAAGCAAGGGCTAGTGTTTTGAGGGGACTTAATGGCAATGTGTATTTTACTGCAATAAAATTTAAAGAGTTAATCTTTCAGCATATTTAGAAATCACCTCTCTCTGTCTATTTATGTCTATATCTATATCTGTATGCATATCTGTCTGTCTATATATTTTTGCTGATGGGTATATAGATTGACTCTGTATGTTACATATTACGCATAATGTTATAATAAACATAATACCTGCACATGTCTCTTTAAGATGTTGATTTCTTTTGTAAGAGAGACAATATAGGACACATAATTTATAGCATTATTTTACAATAGTCACCAAAAAATTCGTATACAAAGAGGGTTCAGGAAATCTGTCCATACACTAAGACCCAAAGAGTCCAGCTGTGCGCTGGATTCCACAGCAATGAGCCCAGTTAAAGAACTAGAGCTCACCCCAGAAAGAATGGGTATCATAAAGAAATCAACCAACAACAAATGTTGGAATGGCTGTGGGGAAAAAAAAAAACCCTTCTTCACTGCTGATGGGAGTGTGGACTGGTGCAACCATTATGGAAATCAGGTATGGAGACTCCTCAGAAAACTAGGACTGGAAATCCCATTCAATTCAGCTATCCCCCTACTGGGAATTTTCCCAAAAGAACTGAAAACATCATATTATAGT
>NW_004525978.1:2398-3527 GCF_000260255.1 Octodon degus
ATATAGCTACTTTCTCTTAGTTCACTGAGAATAAAAGTTTGTACTAATATTGTTTAGACAAGATATGCCTGCATCTTGTCCTCTGAATAACTACTATGAAGACAATAATATGCAACGTATTAATTATTGTAAACATGCTAACCTATTTTCAGACTATTTCATTGTTATTTTGTGTTTCTCTCATTAAAATGAATAAAAACTATATAAAAAATACCTAGAGCTCATCACAATGCCCCTCACAAGGCCAAGAGCCCACAACAATGTCTCATGCCTGTCTGTTTCATGAATTTGTATAGAAAGACCCAAAAGTCAGTGGTGGAAGCTAGAAAGTATGTCTGTGGGGTAAAACGTCTGTGCTATCAGGCTGCAGGATCTGCTCTGGAGCCAAGAAGCAATTCTCAAAGCAAGAACCAGAACTCTCCTAAAAGGTACCACAGGCATCCTAAGTGACAGTGAGGTTCTGAGTTCCTCTGACAATGAGGACAGCCAAATCTATACTAGGAAAGCCAATGCACAAGCTTCTCCAGGACACTGAACAATGCATCCATCATCTTCCCCTCTGGCCAGGAAATTATGCTCAAAGAAAGGACAAGAGCTTCCTCAAAGTGATCCATAGCCATTCTCAGCAACAAAGTCCCATGCCCCACCAATGTTGAGAACAGCTGAGTTCATCAAGAAAGCCAGCATGACAACATACTCCAGGAGAGCCCAGGAGAACCAATAGTCCCCTAAAAGCTTTTCCTTGCAGCTTTTCCTTTTTATCTGCAGTTCTCTTTTTTATTTTGTTGGCAACAACACAGAGGTGGACCCTCAACATCCAGCACCATATTGTTTCAGTTCAGCTGTGTGTTTCAAGTTGACCACCAGTCATCAATCCACCATAGACACGTACTCAGAAGGGGGAAAGCTGGATCATATGGGAGGCAATGTGTAGTTTTGTGAAGGATCTACACACTCTTGTCCATAAAGATTATGGTAACTTATATTCACCCCAGTAGCATATGAGAGTTCCTTCTTTTTCATATCCTCTCTAGGTTTTTTTTTTCAAATGGTCGTTTTAACTGGTATGAAGTGATACCTTATTGTAATTTTAATATGCAATTTCCTGATGGTTAATAAATTCTTTTTT
>NW_004525978.1:5742-6351 GCF_000260255.1 Octodon degus
TTAGTTGTAATAGTTTATTGGTGCAGTCCTTGAGGATTTCCATATGCACCGTGCTGTCATCTGCACATACTGACAGTTTGAGTTCTTCTTTTCCAGTGTGGATACTTTTCATTTGCTTTTTCCTGCATGACATCTCTGGCTCTCACCTCCAGTGCTATGTTGAATAGAAGTCTCATTGCAGAATGTAGAGAGAACGCTTCTTGCTTTTCCAGATTCTGCATAATGTTGTCGTTGTTTTATAAATAGATTTTATTTTGTGGTAGTACATTCCTTCTATACCTAAATGGTTTGAATTTTTATTTTGAAAGAATCTTGAACTGTATCAATTGCCTTTCTACACCCACCTAATGATGATGGGGTTTTTCTCGTTCATTTTATTGATAAGTTGCATCACATTATTGAATTACATATGTTTAAGCATCCTTGCATCCCTGGGATGAGTAAATAATTTTTAAATACATTGTTCAAAGAAACAATAGAAATATTACTAACAGAAATACATTAAATATCACACTCCAGAACATTTGATGGCTCACAAAAGAAATAAAAGAAAAAAATTGAACAATTCTTTGTAGGAGACACTTCCAGGTCCTCGACTTGGTTCAAGAA
>NW_004525978.1:6821-8756 GCF_000260255.1 Octodon degus
GGCTCACATTAAAGAGCAGCAGGTATAGGTTACCAGGGAAACACGCATGCCACCTTCAAAGACTATCACCAGCACCTCAGCTAGACCAATACACATTACTTAAGGCCAATTGAAAGATAAACAGAAGTCCTAGCCAGCTCTGTACATAACAATACAAAGAAATAGGGTCAGGCTCAGTCAAAATGGAGACAATCGCTCTTTTTTCAAGGAGAGCTGCTCAGGTGGTCCTCCACAATTCTTAGAATTAAATGATAATACCAATACAACATACCAGAACCTATGGGACACAATAAAAGTAGTTTTAAGAAGGAAAATTACTGCAGTGTGTGCTCATCTTATAAAAACAGAATGAGCTAAATAAATAATCTAATGATACACCTTCAGAAGAACAAAAACAGTCCACCTGAAACCTAGAACAAGGAAGGATACATTTATAATCAGGCCAGAAATTAATAAAATTTAAACCCAAAGCCCCACAAACAATCAATGAATTAAAAAGCTGGTTTTTGAAACATTAAAAAAAAATCAAAACATTAGCCAAAATTACAAAAAGAAAAAAACCCTCATGTCAATGCAATTAGAAATAGAAAAGGCAAAATTTCAATAGACACTGCTGAAATCCAGAAGATCAATAGCAAAAAGTTGTATTCCAACAAATTGGGGAATCATGACAAAAGGGACAAATTCCCAGACACATATAGATTACCAAAGCTGAACCAAGAAGACATAAAAATGCTGAACAGTCCAATATCAGATAATGAAATTGAAGCAGTAATAAAAATATTAACAACTAATAAAAGCCCAGGACCTGATCATCTACTGTTGAATTTTACAAGACCATCAGGGAAAATATGATGCCAATACTTCTCTCACTTGAATGAAAGTGAAGAGGAGGAGCACTTGCAAACTCATTCCTGGAAGACACCATTAACTTGGTTCAGAAACCAAAGATGCAACTCAAAGAAAACTACAGGCCAAATTTTTTAATGAACACAGATACAAAAGTCCTCAACAAGATACCAACAAACAGAATGCAACAAATCATGACAAAGATCATACACCATGACCAAGTAGGTTTAATTCCAGGAATGCAAGGATGTTTTAACATAAGTAAATCAATGCCTGTAACGCATCACACAAACAGAAGGAAGGACAAAAATCACACTATCATCCCAATAGATGCAGAAAGGACCTTGACAAAAGACAATATTTCTATACAATAAAACTAAACAAAAAATTTTTACAGAAAATAAGACTAGAAGGACCCTATCTCAATCTTCTAAAAGACATTTGTTTCCCTCTAAAATTAGGAACAAGAAAAGGCTGCCCATTCTCACCACTCTTGTTTAGTATAGTATCCAAAAAGTTAGTAAGAGCAATTAACACAGAGAGAAATAAAAAGGATATATATATATATATATATATATATATATATGAAAATCAAATTACCAGAGGACATAATTCTTTACATAAAAGACCAAAAGAATTCCACCAAAAGACTAACTGAGTTATCAAAATTTAAGAATGTAGCAGGATATAAAATCAACACAGAAAAACCGATAGCATTCCTATACACCCATAATGAAACTCCTGAGAAATAAATCAGCAAAATAATATTATTCTCAATAGCATCAAGAAAAATTAACCAAGCAACTGACATTTTTAACCAAGGAAATTAAAGATTGATCAAAAGCTACAGTACGGGGCCGGGGGATGACTCAGTGGAATAAGTGCTTTCTTGACAAGCGCAAGTGCTTGAGTTCAATCCCTGGTTCTGCCAAAACAACAACAACAAAAACACCCCAAACTACAGTAGTCTGCTAAAGGAGATCAAAGAGGACATTAGCAAATGGAAAAATGAGACCTAGTGCTAGCCCAGGTCCGGTGAGTGTGTGAGAGAGCTTCCAGCTACCCTGCAGCAGCGGGACCGACTAC
>NW_004525979.1:0-8727 GCF_000260255.1 Octodon degus
AGAATTGCCAACAATTCAAGTGTGACACTGCTGACTCACTTCTATAAAGTACCACGTCTTTCAAACCTGTGGGGCATCCATAAGCCACAGGCAACAAGCAACCCCCCCCCCCACGCACACATATACACACAAGGAGATACAGGAAAACCTGACCTCTGAGGTTTCATTTGAGTATGAATTCATTTCTTTCAACTACAAAGTGAATACAGTAAAAAAGAAAAAGACAAAAATCTACCAACTAGGCTGCGCCGCCATCCTCTCCATGTAGTCTTTGGCCATGTCTCGGGCTTCAATGTTGTCAGGGTACAGCACACAGAACATGGCCAGGGCACCCAAGTTGTTCCCATAGATTTCATTCCAGCGGGCACTGTAGTCCTTGGGATCCCAGGGAGGGAGGTACTCCAAGGGGCTGGACAGCATAGTGTGCACGGCTTCTGTGAGCCGGGCTGCGATGTGCTCATGTGAGCTCACAGCCTGGAGCTGCAGCTCTGCCACCTCGGACCTGGAGAAGTACAGCATGGGGTGACTGTCGTAGTTGGCGTTGGTGAAGGGAATCATGACTTCTGGGTTCTCATCTGTGGTAGAGGCTGACCCCAGGCAAAGCAGACATATGAAAAACACACTGGGAGCTCCCCGTGTGTGAGTCCTCATTGTGGCATCAGATCTCCAAATCTCCAAGGCAGCCAAACCATCTTTGAAAGATCCTATAGGAAATAAAAAAAGAAAAAAAATTCCAAGATCGCACATCAGCCTAGGGAACATGGTTCAGGCATAAATCTATGCGAGATAAGAGTTCTTATTAGGAAAACATCTAAATCTTGAAAAATAAGGTTTATGAATTTTGACTTTTTTAAATACAAAAAAGATTTTTGTTAGGAAGAAAATTCCTGAGACCTAGTACGATTTAATTTTATAGAATGAACCATGCTTTATCAGAATTGTATTCATATGGAAAAGACAACTTTGGACTTAAGAAAATGGTATTTATTCAAGTAAGGAAGAACCACAATTACCAAAAACTGGTGGTGACATATTGTCTGAGAATCCAAGTGGGCATTACAGCATAAAATAAAAAATTCTGCATTTATTAACATCGTCTCCTTTGTTCTAACTTCTCCCCTCTTCCTAACGTTTTATATTCTGAACCAAGGATTAGGATGAATACATCTATGAGAACGTAGGCAGACACAATATTATGTATAAGACTAAACATTCTTTGTGTGAACTGGAGGTAGAGACGGAGTAGATAAAGACAGAATAAACATCTGCCAAGCCCATGAATTCAGGCAGCAAGCCCAAGTGAAGACTAGACTGTTAGAACTAGAAACTGACATTCAGGATTAAAAAGGTGAAATCACATATGTGCAGTCTTCTTTTATAATTTGAAACTACTGTCTACTTTTCATTTTGCATATGGAATTTTGGTAGTCTTTCAGTAGGGCAGAAATTTAAACCAAGTCACATGTTTTCTTAACTGCCTGACTTACCTTTTTCAGTTAGGGGCAGATTTGTGCACTGGTTAAAAGAACATCTTTTAAATGTATGAACAAAAAAAAAGAGAGAGAGAAAGAAAGAAAGAAGAAGAAGAAAAAAAAAGAAACCTCAGCTTCATCTATGTCCCACATCTGGGATAAAGCAGGCATAAAATTCCCCAGAGGAAAGTCAGGGAATTCTTAAAATTCTTAAGAGGGGAAAGGTTATAGAAAGCAGACCAGAAAAATATAGTTTTGTGTAAATAATGAACAGTGGTTTTCAATTATTAAAGGGAAAAGCCGATGGTGAAAAAATCAGCCTCCCAAGCTGAATACAAACTGTTTTTCCAAGGAAAATCTGCCTCATCACATTCAGAAGAGAAAAACTAAGATCTGAACACACACAGAAGGTCAAGCCACATTCCTGCTCTCAAAGGCAATATGGCAGCCCTGGGGTGCTGCCTTATTCTGCTCATCTGTAAATTTTCCGATGTGTTTTATTTAGACGATAATTACACACACACACACGCACACACGCACACACACACACACACACACACAATGCAGTGGTTTTGTGAAGCACACTTCTGATTGAGAAGCAGAACTTCTGATGAATAAAAAAATTGCACAGCCATGCTAAATCAAGCTAATGAAATAGAAATAATGCTTAGACACCGCTAGTATTATGTCTAACACCCCAAAGCTTCAAGGCAGCTTCGAGATCCTCCAAGGTCACAGAATCAGCCAAAAGCAACAGTCTTCTGAGGTTAAGCCTGAGGAGGGGTGTGATCTCTGGCAACACAGAAAGTGGCTGTCTCGAA
This sequence comes from Octodon degus, assembly GCF_000260255.1. NCBI lineage: Eukaryota > Metazoa > Chordata > Mammalia > Rodentia > Octodontidae > Octodon > Octodon degus. Next base: position 2,294 of record NW_004525979.1, read on the forward strand.
TTACATTCAATTCCTCTAGGGAATTATTTCTTGCTACTTTCAGAAAACAATACTGCTAACACTTCAAAAAAAAGCCTGAACACTTACATTAAATCCCCAATGAATGCTGTCATCAACACAATTAAGTAATTTCAGAGTTAGGCAGCTGGGGAGCAGATAATTTGGAAGACTCAGTTTTCTTTAATTAGCTCCCACATGTATGCCACTTAAATTCTCTCAACTGTCTTTTGTTTGTTTGTTTTAATTGGTGGGTACTTGAAGTACCAGAGAATAGGTAAAATGATACGCAGAGACCAGAAGTTTTTCCATCTCAGACTCTACAAACATTCTGCAGTGTTCTGACACTGCAGAGGCTGGGCTGTTTCTGTTTCTCCTTCCAGCGCATACCTCCTTCCTACCCAGCCATGGAGTCACTGAGTCAGTGAGGGCTGCTCCAGTCCTTACACTGTGGGGTCCACAAGCAAAACCTGAGAAATTGTGCCCTTCTAGGCCAGCCACTTCTGCCTTCTTCTGGTAGACTTCCAGTTACAAGGGCATGGGTGAATACATTTAAACAAGAAGAGCTGACCCTGAGGCACAAAACCTCACAGAGATGTGGCTTTGGAAGTGACACTATCTATATTACAACTATTTCTTTTGTTTTAAATCTTTTATTTATTTATTCATTTATTTATTTGGTACAGGTTCTCACTATTCATCTCAGACTCATAGTGATCCTACTGTGTCTGCCACCCCAGCACTAGGATTACAGGTAGGAGCACAGTGTCCTCAGAGTTCTGAGGCTGGCACAGCATGCAATACGGGGACCCATCTCAGGTCCTTACACTTTTCAGGAGGCACTTAAACCCCTGAGCTCTCCCCACACCACATTACAACTATTTCTGATGACTCCCTGCTTATTGCTCCAAATTCATTTGGGAGGGTCACCACAGGAGTTGAGCTACTGCACATTTAAAACATTAGTAGCTGTGGGGGGAAAAATCATGTTACGACAATGCACAACCCTGTGTGAAACTGCAGAACACTCATCCATGGAGGTTACCTAACAAGACAGGACCCAGCAATCGCAGGGTTTCTACCTGTGTGCTCCTTGGCTTCTATCCTACCCTATGTCCTCAATATTCCATCAGCCACCAAGGATCTTCAGGCTATGAAGATCCTTGGTTGATCTCTGTGAGGAGTAGTTTCTCTTGGGTCTGCCACACATCATATCACAGTGGACAAAACTTTTCCCATACTACACCTCCCAGAAGGAGGAGCCACAGCTTCCCTGTGCATTACAAAGCACAGCTCTAAACCTGACAGACAAAAGGCAGCTCACAGCGCAGAGGGGTCCATTCCTCCTTTCAACCCCAGAAGCCTCACCACTATGGAAATCAGTATGCAAGTTCCTCAAAAAACTAAACAGAAATTCCATTTGATGTAGCTATGCCCTTTCAGGATATCTTCCCCCAAAATTTAAAGATATCATACCACAATAAATTTGCATACCCATGTTTATAGCAGTGCCCTTCATAACAGCGAAATCTTGGAAGCAGACTGTATATTCATCAAGAGGAATGGATAAAAAAAATTGTGGTATTTATGCGCAATAAGAGTAACATTTTGGGGCCAGGGAGATGGCTCAGTGGAATAAGCGCTTCCCTGGCAAGCGCAGGGGCCTGAATTCCATCCCCGGTTCCATAAAAAAAAAAAAAAAAAGAGAGAGAGTAACATTTTACAATGAAGAAGGATAAATTTAAGTCACTTGTAGGAAAATGGATATACCTTGAAACCATAATGTTAAGTGAAGTAAATATGACACAAAAACTTAACTATCCCACAGTTTCTCTTATATGAGAAACTCAGTATATAAATAAAGTGCAAACACAGACAATAGGAAAAAAGTAGAGAAAAGAAGTTACAATGATCCAGCATGGACAAGTATACCTTGATTTAATATAATAGTCTTAGTGTGTTATATGTTTTTGGCCTGTTAGTCTGGCTGTTAGCCTTGAGTGTGGTGCCTGAGTGAACAGTTTACCAATTCCTCACAATAAGTATATTACAAACATATATATATATAGTGGCTCAGAGGCTGGCTCACAACTAAATCTAGGGTTTAGCAGCTGGTGGAGTAGGTCTCATCATGAAAATGAACAAGGAGACATTCTGTTTCCCTTCTTTAAAGCCCAGGCAAGTTTAAAAATTTCCAGAAAAGAATTTCTGCCAAGAAATTAATAAGCAAAAATATGAAGCCTAGAAATAAGTAGCCTAAATGCTACTCAACAGCTTTGTTGTTGTTGAAGAAAGAAAGAAAGAAAGAAAGAAAGAAAGAAAGAAAGAAAGAAAGAAAGAAAGAAAGAAAGAAAGAGTTTAAACTTAGGTCTAACAAAAACTTGTTCTAATGACCTACAGGAACACCAGTTCCCACCCATCCTTATATATCTTTCTAGAAAATCCTATCTACAACACCTATTTCCAAATCCTGTGGAATGGCCATTTGACAATCAACCTTACACACTCTGCCATGCTCTTTGTAAGGCACTACAACTGAAGGAAACCAGTATGTCTTAAGATAATTTTAAGGGGACTATAAACAGATAGCTTTTATGCTAATTTTATATATTGACTGCAATGGACATTAGGAAAATCTGTAACTATCATATCAAATCTTAGCAGACAACATATTATGAAGTTCTTGTTTAAAGTACATTCAAGTTTAAACATACAGAACTTGAGCATGGCAAAAAGCCTTGAGTGTGGTGCCTGAGTGAACAGTTTAAGAAATGCTGAAAATGCTTAAACAATGGTCTTAAAGGCTAACAGGTTTACCGGAAAGTCAAACCCTGATCCTTCCACTTCACCTGTCACAAAATAAACATACATTCTCCTTCCCTGTTCATTTCTCTTTCCTACACAGGGCACCTTGGGGAAACAAATCTGAACTGTGAGGTGAGTACGGATGATCTTGAATAGTGACTCTGCTACCTCATTGTTTCAGAAATAGCAGAGCATGGCTTTTCAATTCAGCAACACCACTAGCTGACCAAGTACTGATCTGTTCAGATACAGTACACCCACAATACATGTCTCAAGATGCTTCTGAATGATGCTGGTAAGCCTCATTCCCCCTGAAATTCTTCTTCCTCTTCTAATCCGGTACAGCTAACTTTCATAAACCAGTTGCCCTACCCATTCTTTTGTCTTACTCTACACAATTCAGATAGTAAAATATTTCTAAGTTTTCACTCATTCAAAGGATTTGGTGCAGTCACTGGCTACTACAATTCAGATACCAACTGTATTGTCTCTCTGTCTGAGTGCCCTACATATGTCTCTAGAAGTTCAAGTATGGCATTATACCTAGACTACATCAGATGAGTTATAAATACTTTAAGTGTATCTGTACAATGCTACAATAAGGCCAAAATTATTTTTGTTTTAATTCTGGTTTCAGTAATCCACTGCAGTTACTGCTGGAACACAGAGAAACTTCGTTTACTTGAGCCTAAATTTTTTCACATATTTAATCTTTTACTTTATAATAACTTAAATGTGGCAAAGGAGTATTGTTTGTGCCATAATAGAATAAATTTCATAGACAGAACTAAAGCTGTAATCTCCAATCCTAAACCAAGTTTCTTTCATTCAATCAAACTAATTTTTAAGAATATTCAACAATATTAGAAGTACAATTTTGGCCATCCTGACCTGAAGAAACCACAGAAATGGTATGCTGAAAAGGAAAGAATTGAAGACTAAACTATTGAGTTTTAAAAACAAGGGGTATTTAAAATCATTAGAGATGAATCACAGAATGAAACTCAGAGTAGTACAAAGGTTCTTTAGTCCTTTGGGCTTTAAGAAATACAGAAAGTATAAGGGTAGAAGAGAAAAGTTACCCTGTAGAAAGTAATACATTCTCAAATTAAGATGGATTAAAAGTCCTCTTCTGTGCCAAACCCAAGAAGCACAGCATGAGTATGGAGTGGGGCAGATGCGAGTATGAATCCCAGCTCCATGTCTGCTGGCTTTCATAAACTGACTTCCATTCTCACCACTCCATATTTCATCCGTACAGTAGAACCTGTGTCATGGGGTGATAACTGCATGTGACGTGCTTAGTTTACACCTCACATGGATCCAGAGCTTAATACACATTTATTTTTAATAAAAAAGAAGAAGCTTCAAACCTCTAACATTGTATTAGGTCAACTGAAATGGCCTAAGAGTGCGAACGTATCCATGAAATATTTATTTGAAATAAATCAAATCTTTATACTTTATAGGTAAGACTTAATGATCAGAGATTACTAAATGACCAGGGAAAGGCCACACTGCTTGTTAGGTGAAACTGGGAAATAGTGCTCTCTGGACCCCATAATACATCATTCATAACAAGCTTCACACTCACTAGAAAGCAAAGGATAGGATCCTTGAAATTTGTGAAGTACATGGTGGGGCTTTGCCCTAAAGTAAAGAATAACAGATACATAAACTATTACCGGACTGTGAGGCTTCCCAAAGTTAGTAGTGTCTTCTCCCCCTCAACCCTCACAGTTTTCTCTTTATGTATTAAACTCACCATGTAGCCTAGGTTGGTCTTGAACTCATAGCAATCCTCCTAACTCAGCCTCCTGAGTACCAGAATTATAGGTATTTGCTATCATACCCAGTAAGGCTAGTACTTCCTTTTTTTTTTTTTTTTTAATGGGGAATCAAACTCAGGACCTTGTGCCAGGTAGATGCTGTGCCACTGAGCTATATCCCCAGCCCCTAAAATAATTTTCTTGCTTTCTCTTTTTTTAAGGCTAGTAATTCTTCATGTACAAAATGTGACTGCTCTTCACTGTACAGTCTGCCTGGGAAGCTATTTCTCAGTACATTTATACTATGGGAGGGGCACATGAAGACAGGAGCCATTGGTTGCCACTGTTAACCAAGATCTAGTGCTGGTTCAGTCAACACTGTCAGTAAATGAGCTTATTATTCTGGAAGATGACATGGTACTTAACATTAATTGCTCATCCCTCACATAGGTAAACCAGAATGTCAGCATATTTATTTATCATAAATACAACTATGAAACTACTGGGATGTCACAGTTTCATGGGAAACCAACACAGGAAGAAAAATTAGGTATTTGTCCAGAAACAAGAAAGAAATCAGAACACAGCTGTAAAGGCACTGGGCTCAAGTTTACTTGATCCATGAACATTGCCACCTTCACTAACCATGAAAGGCTCACTGCCAGCACCTGCCAGGTGCCCTTTGGTCGCTGGAGACAATCTAGCTAACTCAAGCATACTTGTATTTAGAAAAGACTGAAATGTATGCCCCACGGATCCTGCTGCCACCCCCCCCCCAAGCCCAGCCCACCAGTAATCACCTGGTCTGCACAAACCAATAGGTGGGCCAGTGGTTAGCTACATGGTTAGGCATGGGAAAGATATCCTCCACTGATGTTTTGTCCTTCTTCACACTGATGAGCCCCTATTCATGACTGTCTCAAAACAGGCAGAGCAGGGACGACTGCCTTAGTATTATACCCAGCTTGCTGTGAAACATGCTTGCTTTTGCTTCCTGCATGTTAGGGCTCAAGAAAGTTATCAGCCAACTGCAATGGCCTAAGAGTGCTAATGTACCAGATGGAACCACGCTATTTCCTTCGCTGATCCATTTTAGGCTTCTACACTGTTATGATTTGTGTCTAGTTGTTCATCCAAAGCCACATGCAATCATGGGGCAGATTCTGGAGTTTGTGATTGGTTAGTTTTTTAATGTTTTATTATTATTTATTTTTATTTATGTGTTTGGTACAGGGTATCACTACGCAGCTCAGCCTCTAGCGATACTCCTCTTTTCAGCCTCCTCAGTGCTGGGATTACAGGGGTGAGCCACCACACCCGGACTCAGTGGCCAGCTCAGCGATCCTGGGTGCAGGCTGGCACAGCATGTGGTATGGGGATCGAATCCCAGTCCCTGTGCTTGCCTAAGCAGGGACTTATTACACTGAGCTATCTCATTAGCCCTGTGATTGATTCTTGATCCAATGCTGGGATTATGGGTGTGAGTGCCCTTGGGCAGATACTCTGCATACAAAGGTAAGGACAGGAAATAATTCTAGATGCCACTTTTGCCCTTTGCCCTTTGCTGCCACTATGAACTGCTGCCCTCTGCCATCTGCCACTCTGCCTTGGAGCCAGCTGAGTGTGGACTGAAACCTCCACAAACTGTGAGCTAAATAAACCTTTCTTTTCTTCATTTTGGGTGTTGGGTGTTTATCCCAACAATGAGAGAAGAGTAACTGAGATATACACTCAGAAAAACCCATTTACTACTGTATGGGAACATTTTGGTAGTCTCAGTTACATGTACTAGTCGATATGGTTTCCATACATTTTAATTAACAGAATATATATTTAAGTTTCTTCTTACCTTTTGTTGGAGTT
>NW_004525980.1:0-982 GCF_000260255.1 Octodon degus
TTTGTTCTCTCTCCCATTCATTCCTATGAGCAAAGAGCCACAAACGCGTTGCCACACTCCAGTGCCCTGAGGAGACGTGCTTATTTCTATTGCATGATTTGTGTTTCTAAGTGTGAGTTCTTAATGCGGAAGAGCCAGTTAAGCTAAAGCTTCTTTGGGAAGAAGGGCACTGCAATGCCTGTTAAGGTATACAGCACAACACAGAACTCTGGCAAAAACTTCACTTTTGTAACGAAAGTACCTCACAGTTCCGCGCTGTGAAAAGAGTGGCAAATCACTCAGTCTCCTAAGAGAAAGCATCCGTGAATTTTGTGACTTTCCACCTGTTGGTGTCGATAAACTGCCGAAGGTTGTTCTCTCTCCCATTCATTCCAAGATTAAAGAGTCACAAACACGTTTCTAGACTTCAGTTCCCTGAGGAGAACTGCTTGTTTGTACTCCATGATTTGTGTTTCTAACTGTGATTTCTTAATGCAGAAGAGGGAGCTAAGCTCCAGCTTCTTTGGAAGCAAGTCTCTCCAATGCCTGTTCCTCCATACAGAGTAAAACAGATCTCTGGCTAAATCTTCACTTTTGTAACTAAAGTAATTCAGAGTTCCTTGCTGTGAAAAGAGTGGCAAATCATTCAGTCTCCTAAGAGAAATCATCCGTGAGGTTTGTCACTTTCCAACCTGGAGGTACAGAGAAACTGCAGAAGATTGTTCTCTCTCCCATTCAGTCCAAATTTTAAACAGCCACAAAAACGTTTCTAGACTCCAGTGCCCTGAGGAGAACTGCTTGTTTCTAATCCATGATTTGTCTTTCTATGTGTCAATTCTTAATGCGGAAGAGCCAGCTAAGCTCCAGCTTCTTTGTGAAGCAGTACACTCCAATGCCTGTTCCTGTGTACAGCGCAACACAGAACTCTCGCTAAAACGTCACTTTTGTAACTAAAGTACTTCACAGTTCTGCGCTGCGAAAATACTGGCCAATCAATCAGTCT
>NW_004525980.1:2672-8765 GCF_000260255.1 Octodon degus
GGAGGTGCAGAGAAACTGCAGAAGTTTGTTCTCTCTCCCATTCATTCCTATGGGCAAAGAGCCGCAAACACATTTCTAGTCTCCAGTGCCCTGAGGAGAGCTGCCTGTTTCTACTGCATGATTCTTGTTCCTAAGTGTGAGTTCTTAATGCAGAAGAGCCGGCTAAGCTCCAGCTGCTTTGGGAAGCAAGGCACTCTTATACATGTTTCAGTATACTGCGCAATACACAAGTCTGGATAAAACGTCACTTTTGTATATAAAGCACATCACAGGTGCACGCTGTGAAAAGAGTGGCAAATCATTCAGTCTCCTAAGAGAAAGCATCCGTGAAGATTGTGACTTTCCACCTGGAGGTGCAGAGAAACTGCAAAAGTTTGTTCTCTCTCCGATTCATTCCAAAGTGGAAAGAGACACAAACACGTTTCTAGACTCCTTTGCCGTTAGGAGAGCTGCTTTTTTCTACTGCATGTTTTGTGTTTCTAAGTGTGAGTTCTTAATGTGGAAGAGCCAGCTAAGCTACAGCTTTTTTGGGAAGCAGGGCACACCAATCCATGTTCCTGTCGAATGCGGAACACAGAACTCAGACTAAAATGTCACTTTCATAACTAAAGTGCTTCAAAATTTCGTTCTGTGAAAAGAGTGGCTAATCTTTCAGTCTCCTATGAGAAAGCATCTGAGAAGTTTGTTATTTTCGAGGTGGAGGTGCCGAGAAACTGCAGAAGGTTGTTCTCTCTCCCATTCATTCCTATGTGCAAAGAGCCACAAACCCCTTTCTAGTTTCCAGTGCCACGAGGAGAGCTGCTTGTTTCTACATCATGATTTGTCTTTCTAAGTGGGAGTTCTTAATGCAGAAGAGCCAGCTAAGCTCCAGCTTCTTTGGGAAGCAGGGCACTCCAATGCCTATTCCCGTATACAGCGCAACACAGAACTTTGGATAAAACCTCACTTTTCTAGCTAAAGTACTTCACAGATCCACACTTTGAAAAGAGTGGCAAATCATTCATTCTCTTACAACAAAGCATCCATGATGTTTGTGACTTTCCAGCTACACATAAAGAGAAACTGCAGAAGGATGTTCTCTCTCCAATTCATTTCTGAGGGCAAAGATATACAAAAACATTTCTAGACTCCAGTGCCCTGAGGAGAGCTGCTTGTTTCTACTGCATGATTTGTGTTTCTAAGTGTGAGTGCTTAATGCCGAATATCCAGCTAAGGTCCAGCTTCTTTGTTATGCAGTACACTCCAATCCCTGTTCCTCTTTACAGTGCAACACAGAACTCTGGCTCTAACGTCACTCTTGGAAATAATGTACTTCACAGTTCCGCGCAGGGAAAGAGTTTCAAATAATTCAGGCCACTAAGCGAAAGTATCCGTGAGTTTTGTGACATTCCAGCTTGAGGTGCAGAGAAACTGCATAAGGTTGTTCGCTCCAATATTTATTCCTATGGGCAAATTGGCCGTAACACGATTCTAGACTCCAGTGCGTGACGAGAGCTGCATTTTTCTACTGCATGATTTGTGTTTCTAAGTGCGAGTTCTTAATGCACAACGGCCAACTAAACATCAGCTTCTTTGGTAAGCAGGGCACTCCAATGCCTGTTCCTCTTATAGCGCAATGCAGTTTTCTGGCTAAAATGTCACTTTTATAACTAAAGTACTTAGGCAAATCATTCAGTCTCCTGAGAGTAAGCATCCTAGAAATTTGTGACATTCGAGCTGGAGGCTCAGAGAAACTGCAGAAGGTTGTTCTCTCTCCCGTTCATTCCTATTGTCGAAGAGCCACAAACAAGTTTCAAGACCCCAGTGCCCTGAGGAGAGCTGCTTGTTTCTAATGCGTGATTTGTGTTTCAAAGTGTGAGTTCTTAATGCAGAAGAGTTAGCTAAGCTCCAGCTTCTTTTTGATGCAGGACACACCAATGCCTGCACCTCTTTACAGTGCAACACATAACTCTGGCTAACACATCACTTTTATAACTAAAGGACTTCACAGTTGCGTGCTGTGCAAAGAGTGGCAAATCATTCAGTCTCCTAAGAGACAGCATCCGTGAAGTGTGTGAATTTCCAGCTGGAGGTGCAGAGAAACTTCAGAAGGTTTTTCTCTCTCCCAATCAGTACAATGGGCAAAGAGCCACAAACAAGTTTTAAGACTCAAGTGAACTGAAGAGAGCTGCCTGTTTCTACAGCATGACTTGTGTTGCTAAGTGTGAGTTGTTAATGCAAAAGAGCCAGGTAAGCTCCAGGTTTTTGGGAAGCAGGCACTCCATTGCCTGTTCCTCTTTACAGAGCGACCAGAACTCTTTATAAAATTTCACTTTTGTAACTAAGGTACTTTACAGTTCCGCACTGTGAAAACAGTGCCAAATCTTTCATTCTCCTATAAGACAGCATCTGTGATGTTTGTGAATTTCCAGCTGAAGGTGGAGAGCAACTGCAGAAGGCTGTTCTCGCCACCATTCATTCCTACGTGCAAGGAGTCACAAACACGTTTGTAGACTCCAGTGCCCTGAGGAGAGCTGCTTGTTTCTACTGAATGATTTGAGTTTCTAAGTGTGAGATCATAATGCAGAAGAGACAGCTAAGCTCCAGTTTCTTTGGGAAGCAGGGCGCTGCAATGTCTGTTCCTCATTACAGCGCAACACAGAACGTCGGCTAAAACCTCACTTTTGTAACTAAACTACTTCACAGTTCCGTGCTGTGAAAAGAGTTGCAAATCATTCAGTCTCCAAAGAGATAGCATCCGTGAAGTTTGTCACTTTCCAGCTGGTGTTGCAGAAAAACTGCAGAAGGTTGTTCTCTCTCACATTCATTCTTAAGGGCAAAGAACCACAAACACATTTTTGTACTAAAGTCCTGTGAGGAGAGCTATTGGTTTCTAGTGCATGATTTCTGGTTGTAAGTGTGAGTTGTTACTGGAGAAGAGCCAGGTAAGCTCCAGCTGCATTGGGATGCAGGGCACTCCATTGCCTGTTCCTCTATACTGCGCAAAAGAGAACTCTGGCTAAAATGTCACTTTTGTAACAAAAGCACTTCAAATTTCAGCGCTGTGAAAATATTGGCAAATCATTCAGTCTCCTAAGACAAACTATCCATGAATTTTGTGACACTCAAGCTGGAGGTGCACAGAAACTGCAGAAGGTTGTTCGCTCTCCCATTCATTCCTATGGGCAAATAGCCACAAACACGTTTCTGGACTCCATTGCCCTGAGGAGAACTCTTTGTTTCTAATGCATGAATTGTGTTTCTAAGTGTGAGTTCCTAATCCAGAAGAGCCAGCTAAAGTCCAGGTTCTTTGGGAAGCAGGGCTCTCCAATGCCTGTACCCCTTTACAGCCAAACACGTAACTCCGGCTAAAACTTCACTTTTGTAACTAATGTACTTCACAGTTCCGCGCTGTGAATAGCATGGCAATTCATTCAGTCTCCTAAGAGAAAGCATCCATGATATTTGTGACTTTCCACCTCGAGGTATAAGGAAACTACAGAAGGTTGTTCTCTCTCCCATTCATTTCTATGGCCAAAGAGCCACAAACATGGTTCTAGACTCCTGTTCCCTGAGGAGAGCTGCTTCTTTCTACAGCATCAATTGTGTTTCTAAGTGTGAGTTCTTAATGCAGAACTGCCAACAAAGCTCCAGCTTCTTTGGGAAGCAGGTCACTCCAATGCCTGTTCCTTTTAAACTGGCTAAAACTCCACTTTTGGAACTAAAGTACATCTCAGATACACACTCTGAAAAGAGACCAAAATCATTCAGTCTCCTAAGAGAAATCATCAGTGAAGTTTGTCAATTTCCAGCTGGAGGTGCAGAGAAACTGCAGATGGCTGTTCTCTCCACCATTCAATCCGATGGCCAAAGAGGATCAAAATCGTTTCTAGACGCCTGTGACCTGAGGAGTGCTGCTTGTTTCTACTGCATGATTGTGGTTCTAATTGTGAGTTCTTAATGCAGAAGAGCCAGCTAATTTCGATCTTCTTTGAGAAGCAGGGTACTCGGAAGCCTTTTCCTGTGTACAGCGCAACAAAGAACTCTGGATAAAATTTCACTTTTTTATGTAAAGTAATTCACAGTTCAGCGCTGTGAAAAGGGAGGCAAATCACAGAGTCTCCTAAGAGAAAGCATCCGTGAAGTTTGTCACTTTCCAGCTGGAGGTGCAGAGAAATTGCAGAAGGTTGTTCTCTCTCCAATTCGTTAATATTTACAAAAAGACACAAATAAGTTTCTAGACCATAGTGCCTTGAGGAGTATTACTTCTTTCTACTGCATGATTTGTGTTTCTAAATGTGAATTCTTAATGAAGAAGGGACAGCAAAGCTCCAGCTTCTTTAGGAAGCAGGGCTCTCCAATGCCTGTTCCTGTATACCGCACAACACTGAACACAGGCTAAAACGTCACTTTTGTAACTAAAGATCTTCACAGTTCTGCGATGAGAAAAGAGTGGCAAATCATTCAGTCTCCAAAGGGAATGCATTAGTGAAGCTTGTCACTTTCCAGGTAGAGTTGCAGAGAATATACAGAAGGTTGATCTCTCTCCCATTCATTCCTATCTACAAAGAGCCACAAACACATTTATAGACTCCAGTACCTTGAAGAGAGCTATTTGTTTCTACTGCATGAATTGATGTTTCTACGTGTGAGTTATTAATGCACAAGTGATATCTAAACTCCAGCTTCTTTGCCTGTTAATGTATACCGCACAACACAGAACTCTCTCTAAAATGTTACTTTTGTATCTAAATATTTCACAGATCCGCGCTGTGAAACGAGAGGAAAATCATTCAGTTTCCTAAGAGAAATCATCAGTGAAGTTTGTCACTTTCCAGCTGGAGGTGCAGAGAAACTGAAGGTGGTCGTTCTCTCCAACATTCAAACCTATGAGCAAAGAGGAACAAACTCGTTTCTAGACTCTAGAGCCCTGAAGAGATCTGCTTGTTTCTACTGCATATTTTTGTTTCTAAGTGTGAGTTCTTAATGCAGAAGAGCCAGCTAAGCTCCAGCTTCTTTGGGAAGCAAGGTACTCTAATGTCTCTTCCTCTTTACAGCGAAACACAGAACAGTGGCTAAAACGTCACTTTTGTAACTAAAGTATTTCACATGTCCGAGCTATGAAAAGAGTGGCCAATCACTCAGTCTCCTAGGAGAAGGCATCCGGGAAGTTTGAGTCTTTGCAACTGGAGGTGCAGTGAAACTGCAGAAGGGTGTTCTCTCTCCCATTCATTCCTTGGGCAAAGGGCCACAAACACGTTGCTAGACTCCTGTGCACTGAGGAGAGCTGCTTGTTTCTACTGCATGATTTGTGTTTCTAACTGGGACTTATTAATGCAGAAGAGCCATTTAAGCTTGCCGGTCTTTTCCAATCTGGACACTCCAATGCCTGTTCCAGTACACAACGCAACACAGAACTATGGGTAAAGCCTCACATTTGGAACGAAGGTACATCACAGTTCCGCTTTGAAAAGAGTGGCAAATCATTCAGTCTCCCAAGAGAAAGCATCCTTGAAGTTTGTGACATTTCATCTGGAGTTGCAGAAAATCTGCAGAGGTTTTTCTATCTAACATTCATTCATAATAGCAAAGAGCCACAAACATGTTTGTAGCCTCCAGTGCCCTGAGGAGAGCTGCTTATTTCTACTGCATGATTTAGGTTTCTAAGTGTGAGTTCTTAAGGTAGAAGGGCCAGCTCAGCTCCAGTTCTTGGGAAGCAGGGCACTCAAATGCCTGTTCCTCTTTACAGGGCATCCCAGAACTCTGGCTAATAGGTCAATTTTAAAACTAAAGCACTTCACATATCCACCCTGTAAAAAGCATGGCCAAGCATTCATTCTCATAAGAGAAAGCATCCGTGAAGTTTGTGACTTTCCACCTGGAGGTGCAGAGAAACTGCAGAAGTTTTTTCTCTCCCTTTCATTCCTATGGGCAAAGAGCCGCAAACACGTTTGTTGACTCCATTACCCTGAGGAGAGCTGCTTGTTTCCACTGCATGATTTGTGTTTCTAAGTGTGAGCTCTTAATTCAGAAGTGTCAGCTAAGCTCCAGCTTCTTTAAGAAGCAGTTCACTCCAATGCCTGTTCCTGTATACAGCGCAACACAGAACTCTGG
>NW_004525981.1:0-1324 GCF_000260255.1 Octodon degus
AGTGCCAGCACAGAGCACCTGGGGTTCTGGGCCTGGCACAGCATGCGATACCAAGGAATGAACTTGAAATCTTGTGCTTGCAGGGCAGGACCTTATCTGACAGGCTATCTCCCTAGGCCCACATTTTTATACATTTGTTGATAAACATTTTCCTGAGGTTATGCATATTTCTTGTATTTTGTTTATAAGTTTCCAGTGTCAAAAATCCTAACATAAATTGGAAACATTCCTTCTCTGCTTTCTCAAAGATTTCATGTAAAATTTGTATTTTTTTTCTCTGTTAATCTCTTTGACAAAACTTATGAACCCTTCAGGGTCACAGATCAGGATCTTTTTTCCATATTATAGGAGGGGATTTTTAAAAAGCATGTTATTATTTATTACTATTTGCTTTCACACTTTGCTGTTGACTTCATATAAATTACAATGGAGTTATTTGTACATTCATGTTCTTCTTGTCCACTTCAGTAAATTGTGTTCCTTCAGGATTTGTTCAAATATTCAATATTATCAATTGTATGGCCCTAAAGTGTCTCATTATATTCCAGTCCTTTTATTATTGACAGTTCTTCATTGAGCTATACTCAGGAGGTAGTTATGGTAGTATTCTTAAGCTTGCTCATACACAGTCACCAAGTGTAATGAAGGGTGGCTCAATGAAAAGCTGATGGAAACTCACGGAAAATGAAATAGGTTAAGTGTCTTTCCTGCCTCCTCAGCCCTTCACCTGGGTTCTAATCAATGCCAGGCTTCCTGGCTCAATGAGGAACACTCTAAGACAAACACCTAGTGGGAATTCATGTGGGTACTCATGCTTTGTTTCGGATGCCTCTTGTGGTGAATTGACAACATGCAACACCCGGATGAACTGAACCAGCATGGTGCGCAGTTTTGGAAGTCCAATGAGGATTGCTGCCCTCAGCAGAATAAGTAGAACTAGGTAGAAAGAATAATATGGGGCTGTTGGTTGTCTTGGAGGAGTTTATCATGATGACATTCCTAAAGAATTCAGCTGTTCTCATTGTTGAAGGGGCTGTAGACCTAGTTGTCCTGGAGAATGGCTAGGATTCACACTGGGGGATATTGGTCATAGCTTTGAGTGTTGTTCCCAAGTTCCAGAGAGGAAGATGGTGCACTACTCATTGTGCTGGTGAAACTCCTCACGTTGGTCTTCTTGATGGGAGCCTGGCTGCTTGGCTGCTGTCCTTCTCAGAGAAACTGGAGACCTCACTTCCCCTGAGGATGACTGTGGTACTTTTCAGGGACCTCTAGTTTGCACTTAGAGGGTCACTTCCTGGGTCCAGTTCAGATCCATTGACCTGCT
>NW_004525981.1:3157-4855 GCF_000260255.1 Octodon degus
CCCTCCAGTAGGGATTGTTTGGCAGGAGATGCATGAATAGTAGCAGATTGCCAGGTGCCAAGAAAACCTAGAGAAATAGAAGGCAGTTCACCCTGGTGACCAGAACGTCAGAAGCAAAGTCATGCAGAGGGGCAAGAATTCTTTCCTACCAGCAGGAATTTATTGTACAAAATTTTAACCAAGTCTTGCTAGTTGTAATAACGTGTGAAACATAAAGGGGAAAATATACTTGGAACTCCCTGAGGTCTGCATGCGTTTCAGCATCCTGAGAACAGGAAGATGGGATAAGCCTGAAATCTGGGCAGAGAGCAACTTGGGTAGACCCTAGGTTGTGAGAGACCTGCTCACAAGCTGGCACCTGAGGCATGGCGATAATCACACACCCTTGTAGCTTGAGTTCTCTGTGTATTGAGCTTTTGAGTTCTATGTGTACTATGTGTTGTTTTGCATTTTTGAGTGCTTTGTTATAATGTCGAGGAGGAAATGAAAAGATTAAGTGCTGCCCTTCCTTTTTGATCACTGAGCACTAACAGTTTTGAAACTGTTTAGTCAAGTGGTTCTCTTTACTTAAATATTAGAAAAACAAGAAAGAGGGATGAAAGGAAACATAACAATCCAGTTTGAAGGCCACATATAACAGACACATGAATGAGCATGGGAAATTCTAATTGCCAACTCTCTGCTACAATATCCTCACCACACAGCCTAATGTGTTACACTATGAACAGACCTTTGGTGAAGGGGGGAAGCCATTGATCAATTGTCATCAATGCGCCCATCAAGTACTGTCATTCCTTTGTTGGAAAGTGTACCTCTAGCCCTAATAGTTCTGCATAAAGTTGATGGGAGTAGTTAAAAATAATGGTGAATATAAAACATCCATGAGACCAGAGTGAAAAGCAGTAATGGTTTTATTATTTATAATATTATCTTTGCATTGAAATTACACTCATGGAGACAGTGTTTTCCCTTCAGGATGCCAGAAAACCAATCAATGCAAAACATTGAGTTAAAGAATGTCCAGGATATGTCAAGGTATAACCATATTACACAGGTAGGGATGACACAGCTGAAAATCTTTTTGAAGAAAACATACTGGAGAATAGGTGTTTATACATTCTCATGCATCTAGAAATTACTTCATAATTATTAAGGGCACAGTACATGTGCCCTACAACAGCTCGAGTAGCTGCCTCCTTGACCAGGCAGACAGAGCCAATGGGAAGGAATAAGCGATGGAAAAAGAGAAACCTGACTGGAGGCTAAAAGCAGCAAGAGCACCTGGTACTACCTAAAATGTTTGCTGCTGTTTGTCTTGGCTATATGTTAGGCTGAATTTAGTCCCAAGAAAATAGTCACAAAGCAACCAAATACATGTCTGATGCCACAAGACAGCTGACTTGTTCCGTGCACACAAGTCAGTTCTACCAAAAAATGAGATAATAAAAAAGGAAAGGAGAGATTTGTATTTTAAAAGCACTATCATACCATTTTCTGCCAAAAATAGACCTAGAAAGGAAACAATCTGCCTTGGAAACTAGAGATCACAACTGCTAGCCCAATCAGCTTATCCTTATCTTCAAGAGCAGCCACAAACCAAGAGAATCATGATGGCAGGGAAGGCATGGATAGGCTGATGGGGCTGGCATTTGTAATCTCTACTTTTCAAGGCTGATTCTTTCCTGGCTAGGTCTTCTT
>NW_004525981.1:5071-8712 GCF_000260255.1 Octodon degus
CAAATGTCTCCTCTTCACTTTGTCCTACTTTCTGTGGTGATTTTGACTGAAGAAAACTGTCAGCTCTCCTGGTCATAGGTCTACTGTGCATCTGTCTCAAATGTCCTCGTGTTACACTCAGGCTCAGCACCTCAGGCAAACACAGCTTCACTGTTACTGACTCTGCTAAGCCATCAATGTGAGAGGCAGTGCCCAAGTCGCTGAACTGTCTTCATTCGGCTTCTGCTGCCTTTGGTCTTCTCTGGGATGGGAATTAACATAACCAGAAAAAGGTCTGTCTGTTGGCTCTGCAGATGTAGGCCTTAGTCTTCATAGGTGTTTCATAAAATCAGAGGCAAATACCTGGAATTGTCCCAATACAACTGGGTTGTTGGAGTGAAAACTGTCAAGAACTCTTGGTGGTTTTGAAATTCAGTGATAAAATAGAAATTCAGTGATAAAAAAAATCACACCAGTGTTCTCTTCAGATTTTAAATTGGGTTGATTTTTTTTCCATTTTTTGATGAAATCCAAAAGTTATGCTTAATATTTTTCAGTTCTCTTCATCAGCAATGCCTTTTCTTCTTTCCAATATTTTGCACATGGAGAGGCAGAGAAATAGTGGGGATCAGGTCCTTACCACAGGTGGACCAAAGACATTCTTCCTATGATGAGGCAAACCACTCCTATGAGCCTCTCTCTGACCATTAGCAAGAGTATGAAGATAGCAGCAGATCTCAGAGTCTTACCAGCCCACCAAGAAAACAGTCCTGGAAGGGCAACTATCCATGGAAAACACTGGTGCAGCAGAACAAAAGTTCTAGTAAGAGAATAAATTATGGAATAAATATAAAATATCAATTGTGGAATAAATTATGAAGAGAAACATGAGTAGCCTAATGAGCTTCAATCATGGTGACAGAATTCAGATAATAAATGTGTCCAAGGCCACCAAAATGATTACCTGTGTGATTAAGCACAAGGTCCTGGGAATCTGCAAGCCATTTTCCACTTTCTCCTGGCAGTCTTCTGTTTCCTGACACTGTCAGCATCACAGAGGCCGCAGATGGGAAACCCATGAGTGCTGGCAGCTGAGCCTTGAAAGGCATAACCCACCAGGCTGGGAGGATGCCTCGTTCCAAGAAAGGCATCTAAGTTCAGCTCTGAAAAGAGACCATAGCCATCACTATCTTCAACCTCATTTCATTGAACTCTTCTATCCACTATATGTTATTTGGATAAGAAAATACAAGGGGTGAGAGGAAGTCTAGAGACTCTGTGTCTTAGTTAATTTTGTCTCAGCAATGCAAGAAAGGTAGCTAAGACACAGAGCCCCTAGATTTCCTCTCACCCCTTGGATTTACTCTCATTGCTGAGACATAATAACAGACACCCAAAGTTGAAGGAGTGGCAATTTAGCTAGATGGCAGTTTCAGTGGCTAAGTAGCTGGCTGCAGGCCAGGGTTGCAAGGTCCCCAGGCATTGCAGAAGAGAAAGAATTCACTCAGCCAAAGGTAGCAAAGCAACAAAGTACAGCCACCGCTCATTCTATCCCTTCCATCTCATCCAGGTTACTTAGGACAGGCAGCACACGCACTCTTAATTGTAGTGCCCTTGATCCTAGCACTGCACCAAGAATCAATCCCAGCTTCCCACACTCTAGAATTATCCAGCTTTGAAGAACCCACCTACAACTGCATTAGGGGACACCTAGACAGGAGACATAAGACTCTCATATATTATTTTATATTCATATTATATTAATATGCAGTAACAATAAGAATTTTGAGCTGAAAATACTTCCAATTTACAACACTATGATTGACAAAACCAAAAGCACAGTAGGTACATTACATAATGATAAACTTTGGACATGAAAACCAGTGTGCCTTATCACGGGAGAATTCGGAATGAATGAGGATTCCATAAAGAAAGGCGGTTTTTATGCATTATGTGTGGGTACTGCCTTTTATTTACAATACAGGAGAAAAAGTAAAAAACTGCACATGTCAGCCCACAGAGTTGTTGGCCCTGAATTCATACTGATACTGTAAACTACCACTTATCCTGTTGAAAATTATCTGTAAGATCACCTTACGTAACTGTGCATTGTGATCCAAGGAGTAGACTATTCATACGCATAGCTGCGACTGAGAAGTTCTTATTAAATCAGGCACCATTGAAACTTTGTGAATTAATGATACCACAAAATAGTCGCTGGACCTTCAATATGTCCACATAGCAGTGCAGAGGGTAAGTAGAGGGATAGACACTACTTTCTATATGCCTCAGATGGGCTGGGCAGGTGGCTCAGCAGCATAAGTGCCCACCTGGCAAGCACAAGGTCCATGAATAACTACTATGAAGACAAAAATATGCAATGTATTAATTATTGTAATTGTCTTAGAAACCAGTTTTGAAACAGTCTCATTGCTATTTGTTTCTCAATAAAATAATAAAATAAGCTTCTTTGTATGTTTCAAAGAAAAATTAGATATGAATATCTAAGAAAACAAAAAATATAGCCATATATAAGCAATTATGGTAGCCCAGGCCTGAAGACAAAGGACACATCTGGTCCTGAAGACCAAGTTTTTGGTGCAAGAGAGTGCAGGCTCTCCCAGAGAAAGTATTCAAAACCACAGTGTCTCCTGTAGCCACAAATACTTGGCAATAAGCATGGAGAAGCGAGACTCCCATACCCCCTTGCTTCCTTACCTTGGAAGGGATGGCACTGGTCACCACAGTCAGTGCACACTGCAAAGCTCCAAGTGGTGGAAGAAAGGCTCTGCCTGGATTTGCAGTCTCCATACTCAAATCACCGACCCAGGAGTATTCCCAGACGAGGGATCCCCTGGATGCATGGTTCCAACTGTGACTGGGAAGCTTGCAGCTCTGAGAAGTGGGAGCTAAATTCTCCAATCCACAGCCCTTGGGCACAGGTTTCCTCGGTGTTACCTGAGAAGAGAAGAGGGTTCAGTAGAAAAATCAGAGCACTCTCTGTGAATCAACTTTGAGAAAAGCCACTGCTAATATCTCTGCATGTTAGTGAAACCACATAGTGACCTAAACACAGAGAAGGACATCATGCATGCAACAACAATGTCATCTTTCCTAGGGATGATTAGATATAGGTGGCCAGAAAGGAATGTCCCCAAGAGGACTGTCACCTACCCTGAGCAATATGGCTGTGAACTGACTGATAAATTCATGTCTATATTTCCACTATTACAAACTCTATTTCTTTGTCCTGGAAACAAGGTTGTATAAAGGAGGCAGACCATGGAAGAAAAAGAGGTGTTGATCTCTATCTACAGAAAAGAACCTAAAACTATATAGAATTTCAAGGGCTGGGCTACCATTTAAAGAGAGCCAAGTACGTTTGGGACACATTCTAAATTATGGAAACTTTTAGGGTTTTGATATCTTGTAAAGTATCTCCTGCTAAGACAAAGTTTATACATCATTCATCTGGACACTCAGCTTGATTTTGTGATAGATCCTATTGTGCTGAAGGATGAAACATCTAAAACCAACACAACTATTTATTAAAACAAATTGTCAACAACAGAAAAAAATGATATTAGAGGTGGAAAGCCCTCATTGATGCTAGAATCTCTGAAAGGTTG
Source organism: Octodon degus (assembly GCF_000260255.1). Taxonomy (NCBI): domain Eukaryota; kingdom Metazoa; phylum Chordata; class Mammalia; order Rodentia; family Octodontidae; genus Octodon; species Octodon degus. The sequence continues at coordinate 8,680 of NW_004525981.1, forward strand.
TTGTCTTATTTTTGGCCCCCTGTCCATGCATAT
>NW_004525982.1:0-631 GCF_000260255.1 Octodon degus
CAGATAAATGGGTACAACTAGAGACTGTATCAAGTGAAATAGATGAGACCCACCTGGGCCAACACTGTATTGTATTGCTAGTGTGAGAACCAGAAAGGCCAAATCTGAAAGGTACAGCAGACACTGTGAAAGGGAAAGAATTTGTTCAGTGGGAAGGAAAACCTGGGATGAGGAAAAAAAGAAATGAAAGAAGGAAAAAAGATGTATTTATATATTCAGGATAGTTTGAATAATTGTACTGTCAATTTCTGCTGGTTTTTAAAAAAGAGCAGTAAATGCTTATTTTTTTCTTCTTATTCTTGTTTTTTGTTGTTTTGTTTTAAACCAATTTTGCATGTTTATATCTGGTAATCTAAACAACGAATTTGAAGACAACATTATGCAATAAAGCAACTATTGTTGAAATCCTATTACTTTGTTTAGTGAAATTTTGTATCATTGCCAATGCTTTTTAAATTACTATTTTGTATTGTTTAAAAATAAAATAAATTTTAAAAATTATAAATTAAAGTGAAATGCAAATACAATTTGAATTCTTGTTTCATCATGGGTAAATATACATGCAGTACTAAGATTTTTAGGTTCATTAATATTAAATGCAGTTACCACGCCTCCTTTAAACGTACTCTGT
>NW_004525982.1:1641-3601 GCF_000260255.1 Octodon degus
GCGGCTCCGCGCAGCCTACCGGTGCTGCCTGCAGAGGGCTCGGAGGTGCCCGCGTGCCCGGCACCCCAAGTGCCCACAGCAACCGTGAGCACGGCCCGGCGGCAGGCGGACGGGTGCTCTGAGCTCGGGCTGCTTTCGCCCGTGAATCTGAAAGTATTCTGGAAACTAAACTCTTGATCCTCACGTCCCCCACGGTGAGCCCCGGCCTGGAGCCCACCCAGCACGCCCTCCATGAAGTGATTCACTCCCTGGACCGTGCACACTCGCACAGTACACGGCAGTTGGACCCATGTTTTCCTGAGAAATCAAAATGATGACATCAGGTGACCTGTGTTGTACAGAAGGACCCACATATCAGTTTGCCAGTAAAAGAAGTTAGTAGTCAATGAAAATATTTTAGCTCTCAATTTTGTCCCCCATATTCTTATGCTATGAAGTAATCAGAAAGGGTCATCTCAGGAAATCACATTCTCAGATTCCCATAATTTGATCATTATTCACTGAAAGTAAAATATACTTTTAGTTTTGGCCTTTCTTTGGCCAAAAATCATATTTTACAAGAATATTTGTGCTCTAACATATAAATGGACCTTGCTACCCATCCTTAAAAAAAGTGCTACACTATCCCATAGCACTACTAGTATAAAAAGAAACATTTTATAGTGCTATTTTGTAAGAACATTAGAATATAGGTATTAAAACTAATATTTTATGTGTAAATACAAAAAACAGCTTTTTATCAGTAATTATACAAAAATGCTATAAAAATTTATAAGACCACAAAACGTGAACCAGTGAGAACAGTTCGGTTCCACGCGCAAGGCAGGGATTTTCTTCCCCTGATCGCCGCCAGCAGGGCGCTGCCCCTCCCACAGTCTACATCGCTAATGTTGCCTCACGTGTTGAACAATTATCTCACTTTTTCTCACAAGTTTTCAGCCGCTGCAATGCATCCTTTGTAAATGTCCACTTTTGATACAACTGGCAGACTGTGAGGTGGTGGGCAAGGTGAAGGATACCCGCCGAGAGCCGCACGGGCTGGAGACCCGCCGTACTCATGGGAACTGGACGGCTGGTGGGTCAGCAGGCAGCAGCATTGCTACTGCCCATGGAGACTGAAGAGGGCTTCCCGTTTTAACAGGTCACTTATAATTTGATATTCAAAGCCATATATACTTGATTATTCAAAAGAAGGACCAAATTTAGATTTTCTAAACCAACCTTAAGTCATACGAGGACATTATAAGGCAGAATTCTGTACAGAGTCTAGTTTTTCGGGTGTATGTCAGTGGTTGACATTGAGAAAGTCCATGAAACTTTGGTCTGGTAAGGTAGGAAAAACGGAAAGAAAGAAAGAAAAGAAGGAAAAAAAACCCAGACCCAATAGTTCCTCATACTGCAACTGGAAGAAAGACCAGATACGACTTTCCAAGTGGGCCCCAAGCCATGGAGTCTCTAGGATTGCGGAGGTAGATGGTTCTGCCCATCTAGCCAAGGCTACTGGCAGCAGGAGCATGTTTAGAGCCCTGCCTTCTCTGTACCCAGGTGTTTATGTCACTGTGGTGTAGACAGGTGGCTCTCAGCGGTCCACACACTAGGTGCCTGGCCCCAGGGCAGGATGCCACCAGGAGTGAAGGCAGCCTCTCAGAGGTGAGGTGGAGAGAATGGTGTTGGGACACTGGGAGTGAGGCTTTCCTGGGGCTTCCAGAGTACATCCTCCACCTCCGCTGCACCTGCACCTGCTGGCTATGATGGGGGAAGTTCACCCTTTGGTGTATTTCCTGTCATTGGTCCAAAAGCAAAGGTCCAACCAACCACAATTAGAAACCCTAAAACCGTGAGCCACATTATATCCTTTCTCTTCTGAGTTTGAATTTTTCTCAGGAATGTATTCCAGCAACTAAAAGATGACTTACACATAGCCCACGGATATATTATTATCATTTTTCTTTATTTTTAG
>NW_004525982.1:4121-8740 GCF_000260255.1 Octodon degus
GCTCCCACTCTTCACTCTTTCTTTTAATCATGCTTGCAAAGGACTTCAGAGAAGCTCTAGCCAGGGGCCAGCAGGTGTCTGAGGCTGTGGGAAGCAGGGGGCTGTGTTCACAGTGGCCCACGCCCAGGCACTCCACAAGCCCTGCCAGAGCCTCGCTGCTTTACTTAACAGCCTCATCCATGTCTCAGCTATGTCTGAGTAAACAGATGGGCCTTCCCAGTGTCATCTGTCTCCTTTCCTGGACCAATATCCTGAAGAGCACAGAGAAAGGGTCTGTATTTAATCCTACCCCTCAGTGTAAATATTATGTAGGGACACAAAGAGGAGTAACATTGAATGCCAATCCTGTGCCGAGGCTAATATAGGCTACCAGTTGATATTAGTATTAGTCACTGGTGTGCATTCTGCATTTTTCACCCGGATTCCAACATCATTCCTATTCGCCATGAGGAAGACAGGAGTGGCGCTGGCAGGGGCTACCTGCATGCCTTGCGCCTGGATGTCTACTAAAGCCTCCTGTGGCACGCAGAGTTTTCAGAGGCGGCTGGACCTACGGAGTGTGATGCTGGGTTCAGGGCGTGTGATCTGTACATGAGTCCATGTTTGGCCTGGCACAGCTCTGCTGGGGTTAAGGGTGTGAGTTCTACGCCACCCTGGGGCACAGGTGCGTACCGCACAAGGGACTGAAAGAGTCTTGTCTCTCCCTTGTTGATTTTGCTGTCACGTGGGTGCCACGCCACCCTGCCTTGGAACAAGCTGGTTGAGGGCTGCAACCTTATTACAAAGTGTGAGCCCAAAGCACCTGCCCTCCTTTAACTTGGGGTATTGAGTATTTTGCCTCAGCAACATGAAGAGTAACCAAGACACCACCCATAACCCCATTTCCACTTTTCTGATTGTCTGTGCCACAAGTTTTATTTTATGTAAAGGACACAAATCTACTTCTACATACTATCGAAATGATCCCTGAAAGTGTAACCTTAAACTATTCCTACTGATATAATTAAAATATCAAGTTATATGCAAAGAAGATGCTTGTGTTTGGAAAGGTTACTCACTGTCTGTTCACATGTAGGATTTATTGAATCAGTCCAAGCCCATACATGCATATTTGCTGCAAAATTTCTTCATCTCCTTATTCGTGATCTTGTTCATTCTTTACAGTATGTTCATATTTAGTATGCGAGCCATCCAACATGCTTCCATATATGTCCTTCTGTACCATTCCCTCTTCATTACCTGGTTAATAAAATCATCTCATGAGGAAGCAAATCAGACCAATCAAATAGGAGCTCATCGTGAGATGGCTACAAATACGCAGCACTCGGCCCACGCAGCCTGTGGCTAAGCATGGCCACGGACGTGGAGCTAAAGTGGGCTTAATCACACAAGGAATGTGAAAATATCATAAAATCCCCCATAAAAGCCCTCTGGAGTCAGAATCAATATGTTTGTTTATGGCATGAAATTGCTTTAATAGGATGAGTAGATTTAAGCGGAACACACTGAAGCAACTCATTTGAATAAACGTCTGGTCTGCAGAATAAGGTATAAAAAAGCACACTGGAATTGAGCAGCAAAGAAAATTCTTCGGCAGTTTTCTTCCTAGAATCTTTTCTGGAAAACATAGCTCACATGTTTTAAGCAGGTTGCTGAGGAGTAAGTTTCCAAAATAAAAACTATACAACAAATGATGCAGCACTGACTTCACTCTAAGTGAAATACCTGAGAACCAGCCAAGGGAGTGGGGCTGCTGAACCCATTCAGCTGAGCTTTTAACTGCCCCAGCTGATGCCACGTGTCAACCACCAGAACGGGAAACGCTAAAGCACCTCCATGGGGCCCAGGGAGCGCGCTACCTGTGGTTACTGGTGTCACATCTCAGGGAGAGCTAGGCTAGTCGTGGTCTATCACAGTGCCAAGTGCGAGCCTCAATCTGTTGCTTGTGAAGTATTTATAGAAAGGCTCACCAAGACATATGAAGGCAGATGTTACAGGATGCACCAGTCACGAAGTAGAGAAATTTCTGTGGTGCACTACGCGATTCCTTGCAGCCTGCTGTTTCCCAGAGAGTTTTGTAATTAGTGTCTGACAGGTCAGGATCAAAGCTCCCCTGACACCCTGCCCCAAGCACTCTCCCTCTTGTTTCCCATGTACCCTGCCCTCAAAATCTCCCCTCCTTTGCCCCACACAGACCCAAACCTAGAACTGCACAACAAGTCCGCCTGGCTTTCACCTTGCATGCAACCACAGAAACTCTCCTTTGTTAACATGCAAAGTCCCCCACAGACCAGGCAGCCTGCCAAGATGAGCTCTCCCTTGGCTGGTCCAGCCCACAACCTCCCCCCCACACACACACTCAAAACTTCTTAAAGCCCTGTGCTTTGCCTTGTTCCCTGCTGTCTTGGTTCGCTAGATAGACAGCCTACTTGTTCTCCCAATAAATGTACTCAGGTCAGAATGCCTGGTCTGGTTGATTGCATGGGTTTGTACCAACAGTTTCCTGATTACTTTTCTCTCATTGCTGGAAGAAAATACCTGACACTAAAAAAGAAGGCAGGAAAGGTTTATTTAGCTCACAGTCAGGGGAGGCTTCAGTCCATACTCAGCGGGCTCCAAAGCAGAGCGGCACATGGCAGAAGGCAGCAGCTCATGGCGGGGAAAACAGCAAGAGCAAGGCAGAGGGAGAAGCAGCGGCTGTGGCACGTGGCACGCCCCTCTTCCACACTGACTGAAGGCTCGGTGACCGGGTCCAGCAGCCGCAGCCCAGCCGCTCCTCCGGGGAAGTGGCAGAGCCCATCCTTCCTCCATTCCCTTTCATATCCTTTTTGCGCTGAGCCACCCTGTGGCAGGCCCTCCCTGCCCTAGGGAGGGCCCACGGCCTAGGGAGTGGGACTGCTGAGCCCATTTAGTTATGCTTTTAATTGTCCCAGCTGATGCAACATGTCAACCACCACTACTAGGAAACACTACAAAAGCACTTCCAGGAGAAGGCCTTCAACATCTTTCATGCTGTAACACAAAGAGAAGCAAATATGTGGAGCTATTTAGTCCGAGAAATTCACCTGAGATTAGATTACTGGACAAAGTCTGGGACCTCAAATCCCTAAACAAGAACACCCACCTCCCCAAATGATCGAATGTCCACATCATCTCAAGTCTAAAGAAAAATTAATGTCTTACAAGAAGAGAGTAGTTCTGAAATGACTTCATAGAAAATTTTAAAAAGTAAATTGACCGAGTTAGCAGGAAGGAGTAACATTAACATCAAGGCTAATTTTGGAAAGAAACCCATATTTTTAATGCAGTATCAATCTACTTGACTGTGTAACCTTTTCCCAGCAGCAATTAGCATGTGTAATCTTTTCTCATTGGTAGTTAGAAGTCATCATTAATATTTAATATCCAGAATGCTGTAGTAAGTTAACAAACAAACCAGGCAGGCCAGGGTGGCTGCGGAACGCCTGATTTTGCTACAGGTAGGACGTGTGCTGCCAGACGCCTAGCACCACAAGGCTTTATCGCTGAAACTTGCTTTCCTAGGGCCTAAAATACTTTGGTGTCAGAGGAAATAATAGAAAACATAAATTTAAAATAGAAGAACTGCTTGGGGGCCGGGGAGATGGCTCAGTGGAATAAGTGCTTCTCTGGCAAGCGCAAGGGCCTGAGTTCAATCCCTGGTTCTGAAAAAAAAAAAAAAAAAGAACTGCTTGGAGTTGTTCACAGAGCATCCCATGTAGAAAGTGGTAGTCCCTGCGCTCAGCAGTGGCCAGAAGGTACTGGGCCAGCTCTTCTTCCAACAGCGACAGAGGAAGCCTTGGTTCAGTGAGCAGGCAGCGGAGAGCCCACTCGGTGACCGGGTACAGCAGCCGCAGCCCAGCCACCCACCCGGAATCTCAGGCCTCCCTCGCTTGGTCGAGTGCTGTAGCACTTCATGGAGCCATGTTTCCGTCTGTAAAATCCACACTGCGACCTTCCCACCAGTAGCTTTCTCTTGGGCATTGAGAGAATTACCCCAGAAAATGTTTAGCATGCACAGCACCAAAACAATGCCGGCATCTGCGACTTAGGTGCTACCCAAAGCAGTATATCAGATCTTTTATCTGGCTGACCACAAAATACAAACGTACGAGCCATCAGTATGCAAATGGTGTTTCCTGTTGGCAGATGGGCTTGTTGCGGCCTGCCCCTGTGCGTCCACGCGTAGGCTCAGCCGGCCACAGCCCGCAGGGGGCAGACGTCTGCAGGCGCTCGCGGTTCTTCGCTCTGGGCAAGTTGTTCAGATACAGCGGGCTGGACTTCACTGCCGCCCAGCATTTTCCTTCTATTGACTTGGTTTACTCATGCACACAAGAGACATGATTACATATATCTCCTTAGATTTTGAGAAAGACTATCTCATTAATAAATGTAACAATTTTTTGGCTGTTATCTCTCTCTCTCTCTCTATCTATATATGGCAAAGGGGGAAGGTGTTATTTTCTTTTATTGTTGTTATTACTAACTTGAGTACAAAAAGCTGGTAGCAGGTAGCGTGCAGCCCTGCAGAACACCGAGGAGCAAGGTCTAAAAGACGAGCTCGTGCGTCCGCCGCAGCGATCCACGCTGCCTCCGCCGGC
>NW_004525983.1:0-1151 GCF_000260255.1 Octodon degus
TTTTGCAGGGTATCCCAGTCTGGGTAGGAATTTATCTTCTTGGAGGACTTGAATGACTTTGCTTCATGTTCTTCTTGACTTCATGGCTTGTGATGAGAAATCTGCTATTATTCTGATGAGTTTTCCTTTCAATGTTATCTGTTTCCTTTCTCTAGCAGTTTTTAGTATGTTGTTCTGTGCTGAATTTTTTGGATTTTGACTATTATATGTCTGTGCGTAGTTTTAACTGGGTTGATATTACTTGAAATTCTATATGCTTCAATTACCTGAATGTCAGATTGTGTCACCATACTTGGGAAGATTTCTGCTATTACTTCTGCCCATATTCTTTTTATGTCTTTTGTGTTGCCTCCTTCTTCCTCACTGGTGCCTACTAATATTATCTTGTTCATCTTTGCATCATCTTGTAGCTGTTGAATTATTATTTCCTGGATCTTAGTTGTTTTTAAGACATTTTTCCTTACCTTTTCAATAGCTGCTACAGTGTCCACGAGGTCTGAAATTCACATTGTGAAATTTTAATGCAATTTTTAATCTCTTGTAGATCCCATTGAATCTGCTTTATTCATTCTATTTCTTTCCAATATTGCTTTTTCAAGGTTGTCATCATTTTTCTATTCTCATCTCTTTTTTAATCAGTGTCTTCTTTAGAAATGCTTAGTAGTTTTTTCATTGTAGTTATCATTTCTTTTTTTACCTGTGAGATTATTTCTGATCTGATTTGCTCTTCTGCAGTTGATTCTTTACTTCAGTAGCTATTTTTTCAGAGACTTCAGGTGTGTGGCTTATAAATTATTACATGCTGATGTCTCCTTGGTTTCTTCTGGGTGGACTCTGGGCTTGAGAATATGTTTTAGTCCTTTTGCTTCATTTTCTACTTCAGAACTAACCCTTATTTTGATTTCTGTGTTACCTTTTTGTGAAAGTTTGGTAGTAGATAGCTGTATCATTGCAGTCCGAACCTCTTTTACACAGTCTGCATTTTAGATATTTTCCTGTGTTAGAGATTCTTGTTTTGTGTCTGTGCCAATATTTTCTCTGCTCTAAAGATTGAGAGTGGGGGCTGGAGAGATGGCTCAGTGGTCTAAAGCACCTACTTAGAACAAGCTTGGCAAAGCATCAGGGACCGCGGTTCAATCCCCCAGCACCAC
>NW_004525983.1:1602-6405 GCF_000260255.1 Octodon degus
CAGTATAGCTGTATAACAAAGCAGATCTGAAATTGGCAATTTGTATTTAAATTCGTTCCCTCATTTAAATTTGTATTAAAATGAGTTCTGTCTGGGCACATTGCTTTTTTGAACCTGGAGTCTCCAGCAGACTAGTACACCCCAGTTAACTGCTGCCAAATCTTTGCCAACAGAGGGCTCCTGTGGTTCTGGACCTAAGTTTGACATTCAGGTAACAGAAGCATACAGAACTAAAAACAGGCCCAACCCTAGGCCTTTCGAATGTGTGAAGAGCTTCTGTGCAATCCTGCAAAAGCTTGACTAAGCCAGGCCTGCCACAGGACAGAGACCTTTCCCAACGTTCTTCCCACCTCCCCCACTCTTCCGCGGCCAAGCCAAGCGCCCCCTTTGAGTGAAAACTTCCACATCGCTATCGGAACAACTCCATATTCACTCAACTCCAGGCCGTGTGAGGGTGTGGGAGAGCTTCTATGTTCCCTTCCCCCACACACACCCCTCCAGACCCAAATTTGGCCTGGCATATAGGTCTAGGTTGAAAGTCTGCAGCTGAAGTCCTTGGAATGACACTAGGGTCAAAACCCACCCAGTTAATCCAGCAGCAGAACATCTTGCGAGTAGGGCACAACAGGTGCACCTCCAAGGGCGGCAGCAGGAAGAGCTGAGCACAGTAGCCACATACAAGCCAGGCACAACTGGATGAACTTGAATTTGGTATGCCAGCACCTGAATTTTGGTAGGTGCTGAGGTTATAACTGCACCAAAACTCTACACAAAAAGTCAGTGGACAGTGCTATACAAAATGACAAAGAGAAGGAGAAAAATGCAATCTCAGGCCCTGAGCTCAACCAGGACACACAGTTGAAATGTCTGAAATAATAGCATTTGAAGTAAAGAAACAACAGCAAAAAGGTATAGAGGAAATCAGATAAGAATTAATCTCTGAAATAAAAGAAGACATCTATGAATTATGAACATCAGAAGAAAAGAAACAACAGCAGAAAGGTATATAGGGACCCAGATTAGAATTAATCTCTGAAAGAAAAAAAGAAATCTGAATTAAAAGTGTCTGCACTAAAGAATCAAATGCAGAAACGTATAGAGGAAATCAGATCACAAATAATCTCTGAAGTAAAAGACTTAATAACTGCTTCACAAGAAGACACTGATTTTAAAAATAGAAGAGATTAGAAAAGCAACAGATTACTTGAATGAGCAATACAGGAAAGAAATAGATCACATGGAGTAAATTCAAAGACATATAGAGGATCTTCAAATTTCTTTTTTTTTTTCTTCTTCTTTTTTTTTTTCGTGGCAAAACCGGGGATTGAACTCAGCCCCTCACGCTTGCCAGGGAAGCACTTATTCTACTGAGCCATCTCCCCGGCCCCAGGAACTTCAAATTTCAACCACAAGCTTGCACAACGGTGTGAGCGAAAGTGAAGATAGAGTTTCAGATCCTGAAGACTCTGTCACAGATAGCAAAAAGTTAAAAAAAAAAGATCTCTTAAAAACATCTAGGATGCAGGAAAAAATAATACATCAACTGCAAGACGATGCAAAGATTAACAACATGAGAAAAATAGGCATCAATGAGAAAGAAGGAGTCAATACAAATGATTTAAAAAGAATATGAGCAGAAGTAATAGCAAAAAACTTTCCCAACATGAGGAAACAATCTGACATTCAGTAACCAAAGCATACAGAACTACAAATAACTTCAACTCAATTAAAAACACACATAACAGCCTAAGTTGTATGGTAAAAACAATAAGCTTGTTTTCTACATGGTTAACAACGTAAGTTTGCAGACCAAAATTAGATAAAAAGGAGGGCTTCAAGGAAAGCCAACATTTTAGCCCTAGCCTTCCAAGGTCCATTAAGACTCAGGACATATGAGAACTTGTACTGTAATATCATGTAACTCGGTACTGTCCCAAATTTTCTGATCAAGGAGATTATGGGACCAAAGAGGAAAGTGATTGATGATGTAGAGTGTGCCTAAGGAGAGTCCCATGGAGAGAAAACATTCTCTCAGGCTTTCACAGAAAGCACATTGGCCTAGCAATGGCCGTGACTCATCCACATGGCTGACACTGAAAAACAATCTGATGTACAGGATCTCAAGATAAATCCTGAGGGGATTTCACTGACGTTATCAGACCGAAAAGATACAACTCTTGTTGCATAGGTCCTGCTTTACCTTGGTATTAACCATCCAGAAAAAAAGTATAAAAATGAAATATAAGAATTAAAACCATGCTGTTATGGTGAGCTGTAGGGGACTCAGGTCAACAACTTCTGACATTGCAAGTGAAGCAGAAGCCCCAGTACTATGAGAGACTAATGAACTCTTTTGGATTATTTTGCTGAGTTAACACACCTATAGTATTCAAATAACAGAATTTAACAAAAAAAAAGATATACAGATCAATGTTGATTTTGTATCTTTGCATTAAAGGTGGTTGGGATAGATATATACTTACATTCTCTTAATGAATAGAGTGTTTTGTTCTAATGGTGTTTGTAGATAGGATATCATGTCTGCATCATGTACAGCAATTAACCCCTGGGAGGAATGTACACAATGTGTTAATTATTGAAATTGTCCTACCAATTTGATTTAAAACTGTCTCATTGCTATTTGTTTATCAATAAAATTATGGAGAAAAATAAAAACACAGACGTATATAGTCAAAATCCCAGAAATTCAGCCCAAGAATAGCATACTGAAAGCTAATAGAGAAAAGAAACAGATCATATTTAAAGGAAAACCTATCAGAATAGTGGCCCACTACTCTTCACAAAACATGAAGGCAAGAAGAACTAGGAGCAGAGTACTTCAACTCCTCTATGAAAACAAATTCCAGTCAAGACTACTATACTCTGCAAAACCGTCTTCAAGTATGATGGAGAAGTGAAATTCTTCCATGACAAAGAATGACTAGAGAATTTCATGATGACAAAGACAACCCTTACACAGGCTCCTGAAAGATGTTCTAGAGAGGGACCAAAATGATCAGAACTCCATGAATGGGAATAGAAGGAACCCACTAAATAGGGCAAACAATTGAACACAGAAGAAAAAGGAGTAAACAATAACAGGTAAAAAACATGTGCATAATTAAATACATCTCAATTATATCCATCACTGTAAATGGACTCAATTCACCAATTAAAAGAAATAGACTGGCACAGTGGATTAGGAAACAAAATCCAACAATATGCTGTGTACAAGAAACACACTTAATTCATAAGGAAATTTACAGACTGAAAGTGAAAGGATGGAAAACAGTATTACACACCCCAGCACCTCAGAAAAAAGCAGGGGTAGCAATCCCACTCTCAGACAGTCTCAACTTCAAACCAACAATGATCAAATGAAATAAAGAAGGCCACTATATACTGCTTAGGGGAAAAATTCAACAGGAGGAGGTAACACTCATAAATATATATGCACCAGACATGGGAGCACCCAACTATGTAAGGCAAATTTTAATGGACATGAAAAATCTAATTTCTAATACCACAATCTGAACAGGAGACCTTAACACCCCTTATCCCAAAAAGATAGTTCAAGCAGAAAAAACATTAGTAAAGAAGTAGCAGAACTCAACAAGAACTTGGAACAAATAGACTTAAAGGGCATGTACAGGGTGTGCCACCCAAACACAGCTGAATACACATTTTTTCAGTTGCACATGGGTCATTTTCTAAAACAGACCACATAGTAGTCCATGAGTCATGATTAAGTATATGCAAGAAAACAGAAATTATCCCATGCACATTATCTGACCACAGTGCAATGAATCTGGAAATAAAGCAAGAAACAGAAAATTCCCATAATTACATGACAATTAAACAAAACCTTACTCAGCGACCAATGGGTCACAGAGGAAACTAAACAAGAAAGTCAACAATATCTTCAACTCAATGGAAGTTCAGAAACAACTTATCAGAATTTATGGGATACGATGAAAGCAGTTCTCAGAGGGAAATTTATAGCTGTGAACTCACACATTAAGCAAACAAAATGAGAACGATAAACACCCTAATGCTTCACCTCCTTCATCTAGAAAAGGAAGAGCAAACCAAAACCAAGGCACAAAGATGGGAAGAAATAATAAAGATTAGAGCATAAATTAATTCAATTGAGATGAAGAAAACAGTTCAAATAATTAACAAATCAAAAAGCTGGTTCTTTGAAAGATTAAATAAAATCAATAAGCCTCTAGCTAACCTCATCCAAAACAGGAAAGAAATAATTCAATACAAGCCATGCGGAATTCAAAGGGTGTAATTACCACAAAACAAGTGCAAATTCAGAAGATTTTCAATAGCTACTTTGAGAATCTTTATGCTCACAGAATAGAAGACACAGACAAAATGGACAGATTCCTAGAAAGGTACAAATTAACAAAACTGAATCAAGAAAATATGACAACTCTAAATAACCCAATAACAGCCAATGAAATGCGAAATGTATGGAGCAAGAGGTTGAGAGATTCCGACACCTTCTCTGCTTCCATTCGTCACTCAGACCCTGCCGGAGCCACTTCCGCTATGGATGATCGAAAGGATCTGGTGTACCAGGCGTAGCTGGCCGAACAGGCTGAGCGATATGATGAAATGTTTGAATCAATGAAGAGAGTAGCAGGAATGGATGTGGTGCTGACAGTTGAAGGAAGAAACTTATCTGTTGCATATAAAAATGTGATTGGAGCTAGAAGGGCCTCCTGGAGAATAATTAGCAGCATTGAACAGAAAGAACAAAACAAGGGAAGAGATGACAAACTAAACATGATT